>NC_042970.1:64320984-64500984 GCF_901001165.1 Salmo trutta | reverse complement strand
ACGTATTCATCTGCGTGTTTCCTTTCCCTCCTCACCTGTGGCTGCTGAAGTCGTCCAGCTGTTTCTGCACCTGGCTGCTGATGCTGCGGCGGTAGTGACGGTTGAGCCAGTTTCCCACCACGCCCATGCCGTACTGCCGCTTGGGCTTGTTAAAGGCAAAGTGCTTGACCTGGGAGGCGATACGGCGCCCCCGCTGCTGTGACCTGGCCTTCTCAATACGCATGGTGGGGGTTTTAGACACATCCCTACTGGGGGGGGCAGAAAGAGAGACACAGGGAGAGAGACAGACAGGGAGACACAGGGAAAGAGAGAGGCAGGGAGAGAGAGAGAGAGACACAGTGAGACACCGAGAGAGAGATACAGAGAGCGAGACGCACAGAGAGCGAGAGAAACAGAGACAGAAACATGAGGCAAAGGGAAGGGTTGAAAGAGGGGAGGAGAGAAAGACAAACTTAAAGTCAAAAACTGTAGAAGCCAATGAGACTTTATCAATCTATGTCTTTTAATCACTCTCCCCATCCCTCTGATGGAGGCTACTTACAGGCCCTGGTAGGGCTCATGGTGATCTCCATAGGAAGCTGACATAGGGGGAGAGTCGAACACATCATCAGCCATGGAGTACAACTCATCATGGGCATCCACCTGAGACAGAGAGTTGACGTGGGGAGAATGTTACTGAGAGGCCCACAGAAAACAAATCTCTTCTCAATTTTCTAATGTACAAAATTCCATCCACCATTCTGCACTAATCATTCCATCTACTATCCTCCCCTACACACCATCATCCCCCTCAACCAGTCAATATACATCACTACATACTCCATCACACGTCTACTATCCTCCCCTACACACCATCATCCCCCTCAACCAGTCCATATACATCACTACATACTCCATCACACGTCTACTATCCTCCCCTACACACCATCATCCCCCTCAACCAGTCCATATACATCACTACATACTCCATCACACGTCTACTATCCTCCCCTACACACCATCATCCCCCTCAACCAGTCCATATACAACACTACATACTCCATCACACGTCTACTATCCTCCCCTACACACCATCATCCCCCTCAACCAGTCCATATACATCACTACATACTCCATCACACGTCTACTATCCTCCCCTACACACCATCATCCCCCTCAACCAGTCCATATACATCACTACATACTCCATCACACGTCTACTATCCTCCCCTAGAGACAGACAGAGACATATAGAGGAGACAGACAGAGACATATAGAGGAGACAGACAGAGACATATAGAGGAGACAGACAGAGACATATAGAAAAGACAGAGAGAGAGAGACAGGGACATAAGAAGAGACAGAGACATATAGAACAGAGAGAGAGACATATAGAGGAGATAGAGACATAAAAAAAGACAGACAGAGACACATAGAGGAGACAGACAGAGACACAGAGGAGACAGAGACATTTCGAGGAGACAGATCGAGACATATAGAAGAGACAGAGACATATAGAAGAGACAGAGAGGGGAAAAGATAGAGACATATAGAAGAGCCAAAGAACTAATACAAACAAAAACATGCAGACGGAGGCAGCGAAAGAGGAGAGGGAGAGAAAGAGAGACGACTGAGGCACACGGAGAGATAGACAAACAGAAAGAGAGACAGAGAAAGCAAGAGAAGGACACAGAGAGAAAGGTAGATAGAGTATCATTACCTTGCTGAAGAAGACAGACTCGTGAGCGTCTGCTGAGTCCACAGTATCCTCATCCAGCAAGCTGGGCCGGGCGAAGCTCTGCCGGCGGAAACTACGACTTGTCTGGGAGCCCACTAGACCTGAACGACCCTGAACCACACACACAACCGGGACAACATCAAAGACTAGCATGTGGGGAGAAACAACTCAACTCAAATATGACTGAAGTACAGTACAACATACACAGATCAACATAGCAGTCTTTTAAGCGAAAAATCTGTATTTATGTCAAGCACGTACACACAAAACCATAAAATATTCATCTGTACTTCGCTCAATAGCAACACACATGCACACGCACTCTTGAAAGTACACTCAAAGGTAGTCTAGTTTCCTCTAACAATCCCCAGTGATGATCAGGTTGGAGATGAAACCCCATCCACACACACACACACACACACACTTCCCCTAACGTTCCCCAGCGCCCGCTCACCCTGAGTAGGTTGGACGCTGCTCGTATACTCATGCGGGCGACAGACTCCCTCTTGCGTCGGGGCAGGTGGGCGTATCCCCCGGAGCGCTGGGAGGAGAACCCCGGGGTGACGGGTCCCGTGTGGGGGGTACGGGGAGGTCGGTCCGTCTCATCCGGGTAGCGGAACGCTCGCCCCCGCGCCAGGGGGTCCACAATCTGGGGGGCGGACAGACAGGGCAAGTTCACGCTGATTAAACAGAAACAAACTAAATAATTAACTGTCACATCATCAGCTTCATCACAAAAAAAGCTACATTGTAAAGCTGAAATCCTCAAGAGGTGACATTTAAACTCGCTGGAGGAAACGAAATCAGGAAAACGTTGCACTCTACAAGAGTTGACACAGAATTACACTGACAGCCCTATGTGAAAGTGTTAGATGTCACAGTGACATTCACACACCTAGAATCCATCTACTAGGAGTGTGTGTGTGTGTGTGTGTGCACGTCTGTGTGTGTGCACGTCTGTGTGTGTGCACGTCTGTGTACATCTCTGTGTGTGTGTCAGCGTGAGTGTGTCAGAGAGAATGTAGAATCTTGTTATGCAGTCTTACCCGAGTCTTCATAGGAGTTGACAGAAAGCAAAAGAGAAAGATGAACAAAAAGAGATTGGGAGAGAGAGACAGAAATAAGGGGGCAGAGAGTGACAGACAGAAGGAGAGAGAAGGAGAGAGAGTCGTGGAGACGAACTAGCACCCAGGAGCGTGTGTGTTGGAGTCAGAGGAGAAGAGCAGAGTGTGTGGGGACTAACAGAAACAATACGTCGAGCTGGGGCTCAGACGTAGCCAACCTCCTGTCACCACGGTGCCCCGCTCTGCATTATTTATGGCAGGCAGAGGGTGCACTTCACTTCCCCTTGAGTGGCACTACCGCCACCCTTCCTCCACCTACTCTCTGTGATCTCTCCATTCTGAGTAGAGGTCCAAAAGTCGGAGTCTAATCTGATGTCTGACACTGAGACGAGTGATGACGGTTGTTGATGATAGCGTCTTGTTAGGTAAAGTTGATTTGATTGTGCAACAAATACAGTGTCCCCGTCTACAAACAATCCCTATCCCTCACTCCCTGGGCACAACATGTAGATTAGAAAAGATGTGGATTGTAGTATCTTTCCTTGCCACTTACTTTATTGCTAATACGGTGCATTCAGAAAGTATTCAGACCCGTTGACATTTGTTACAGCCTTCTTCTAAAATGGATTAAATAAAAGTTTCCCCTCAATCAATCTGCACACAATACAGCATAATGACAAAGTCAAAACAGGTTTAGACATTTTTGCAAATGTATTAAAAATAAAAAACAGAAATACCTTATTCACATAAGTATTCAGACCCTTTGCTATGAGATTTCGATATTGAGCTCAGGTGCATCCGGTTTCCATTGATCATCCTTGAGATGCTTCTACAACTTGATTCATATCCACCCGTGGTTAATTTAATAGATCGGACATGATTTGGAAAGGCACACACCTGTCTATATAAGGTCCCACAGTTGACAATGCATGTCAGAGCAAAAACCAAGCCATGAGGTTGGAAATGTCCGTAGAGCTCCGAGACTCGAGGCACAGATCTGGGGAAGGGTACCACAACATTTCTGCAATATTGAAGGTCCCGAAGAACGCAGTGGCCTCCATCATTCTTAAATGGAAGAAGTTTGGGAACCACCAAGACTCTTCCTAGAGGTGGCCCGCCCGGCCAAACTGAGCAATCAGGGGAGAAGGGCCTTGGTCAGGGAGGTGACCAAGAACCTGATGGTCACTCTGACAGAGCTCCAGAGTTCCTCTGTGGAGATGGGAGAACATTCCAGAAGAACAACTATCTGTGCAGCTCTCCACCAATCAGGCCTTTATGGTACAGTGGCCAGACGGAAGCCACTCCTCAGTAAAAGGCACATGATAGCTCACTTGGAGTTTGCCTAAAGGTACCTAAAGACGATCAGACCATGAGAAACAAGATTCTATGGTCTGATGAAACCAAGATTGAACTCATTGGCCTGAATGCCAAGCGTCAACTCTGGACGAAACCTGGCACCATCCCTACGGTGAAGTTTGGTGGTGGCAGCATCATGCTGTGGGGATGTTTTTCAGCGGCAGGGGCTGGGAGATTAGTCAGGATCGAAGGAAAGATGAACGGCACAAAGTACAGAGAGATCCTTGATGAAAACCTGCTCCAGAGCGTTCAGGACCTCAGACTGGGGCGAAGGTTCACCTTCCAACAGGACAACGACCCTAAGCACACAGCCAAGACAACGCAGGAGTGGCTTGGGGACAAGTCTCAATGTCCTTGAGTGGCCGGGCCAGAGCCCGGACTTGAACGCGATCGGACATCTCTGGAAATAGCTGTGCAGCGACACTCCCCATCCAACCTGACAGAGCTTGAGAGGATCTGCAGAGAAGAATGAAATAAACTCCCCAAATACAGGTGTGTCAAGCTTGTAGCGTCATACCCAGACAACTCCAGGCTGTAATCGCTGCCAAAGGTGCTTCAACAAAGTACTGAGTAAAGGGTCTGAATACTTATGTAAATGTGATATTTCAATTTTTTTTATGTTTAATACATTTGCAAAAATGTCTAAAAATCAGTTTTTGAATAAGGCTGTAACGTAACAAAATGTAGAAAAAGTCAAGGGGTCTGAATACTTCCCGAATGCACTGTACCTACCCAGTTCTGTCAGATCTAGGGGCTAGGAGACTACCTTGGGCATCTTGTTTGCGGCGGGTGAGTCCAGGCCCTGGTCCATGCTGATGGGGAGCTCTGGCTCTCTGTACTGGGCCTTGAGCTTGCCGTAGCGCTGGCTGCAGTGGCGCAGGCTCTTCCTCTGCCATAGCTGCTGCTTGGTCTCACAGTCCTCACCCACCCCGAACCAACCTGCTGCTTGGGCTGTAACTTGGGCTGTACTCCTAGAGGAGGGGGAGGGAGAGACAGGGTATTAGAAGGGAGGGAGGGAGGGAGGGAAAGGAAAGTTGGTGGGAGGAATACAGAAGAAAGAGGGAGAGAGACAGTGAGGTGTAAAAGAGAGAAGGGGGAGGAGAAAATACCATTTTAATACGTCCAACATTCCAAACTGTCCTAAAAATGAAATCCCCCACTATATGTCCCTCCCCACTGACCTTCTTCTCAAATGGGGTTTGAGGAGGAGAGAGGATGCGAGGAGTCCGCAATTGAGATTCTCTCTCTCTCTCCCTCCCCCCCCCCAACCCCATGACATCTTCTCATACACTACCTTCCCTTTCTTTTTGCACTCGTCATCTTCCTCCTTTCTCACCCTCACTGCCCCTGAAATCCCCCTATAACCCCTTTCTGCCCTCCATTAGTTTCTTCCTCCCTTTATTTCTTCCCTCTCTTCCCACTTCTCCCTCTCTCCACCCCCACTTACTTGCGTATGCTCTGAGACAGGGAGGTCTGTCTGTGGAAGGCTGCCCTCCTGTCCCCAACAGAGTGACCACCACCACCATCAGCACCACTGTCAGACAGAGGACTGGCCTGCTGCTGGCTCTCACTCTTCTTCAGGGACGAACGCAGGGGCTGGACAGAGGAACAGGGGAAAGAGCAGAGGGTCAGTATACCGCTAGGCTTACTGAGTATTATCCTAGCTCAGAGAGTCAGTATACAGCTAGGCTTACTGAGTATTATCCTAGCTCAGAGAGTCAGTATACCACTAGGCTTACTGAGTATTATCCTAGCTCAGAGAGTCAGTATACAGCTAGGCTTACTGAGTATTATCCTAGCTCAGAGAGTCAGTATACAGCTAGGCTTACTGAGTATTATCCTAGCTCAGAGAGTCAGTATACAGCTAGGTTTACTGAGTATTATCCTAGCTCAGAGAGTCAGTATACAGCTAGGCTTACTGAGTATTATCCTAGCTCAGAGTCAGTATACAGCTAGGCTTACTGAGTATTATCCTAGCTCAGAGAGGCAGTATACAGCTAGGCTTACTGAGTATTATCCTAGCTCAGAGAGTCAGTATACAGCTAGGCTTACTGAGTATTATCCTAGCTCAGAGAGTCAGTATACCACTAGGTTTACTGAGTATTATCCTAGCTCAGAGAGTCAGTATACAGCTAGGCTTACTGAGTATTATCCTAGCTCAGAGAGTCAGTATACAGCTAGGCTTACTGAGTATTATCCTAGCTCAGAGAGTCAGTATACAGCTAGGCTTACTGAGTATTATCCTAGCTCAGAGAGTCAGTATACAGCTAGGCTTACTGAGTATTATCCTAGCTCAGAGTCAGTATACAGCTAGGCTTACTGAGTATTATCCTAGCTCAGAGAGTCAGTATACAGCTAGGCTTACTGAGTATTATCCTAGCTCAGAGAGTCAGTATACAGCTAGGCTTACTGAGTATTATCCTAGCTCAGAGAGTCAGTATACAGCTAGGCTTACTGAGTATTATCCTAGCTCAGAGAGTCAGTATACAGCTAGGCTTACTGAGTATTATCCTAGCTCAGAGAGTCAGTATACAGCTAGGTTTACTGAGTATTATCCTAGCTCAGAGAGTCAGTATACAGCTAGGCTTACTGAGTATTATCCTAGCTCAGAGGGTCAGTATACAGCTAGGCTTACTGAGTATTATCCTAGCTCAGAGTCAGTATACAGCTAGGCTTACTGAGTATTATCCTAGCTCAGAGAGTCAGTATACAGCTAGGCTTACTGAGTATTATCCTAGCTCAGAGAGTCAGTATACAGCTAGGCTTACTGAGTATTATCCTAGCTCAGAGGGTCAGTATACAGCTAGGCTTACTGAGTATTATCCTAGCTCAGAGGGTCAGTATACAGCTAGGCTTACTGAGTATTATCCTAGCTCAGAGTCAGTATACAGCTAGGTTTACTGAGTATTATCCTAGCTCAGAGAGTCAGTATACAGCTAGGCTTACTGAGTATTATCCTAGCTCAGAGGGTCAGTATACAGCTAGGCTTACTGAGTATTATCCTAGCTCAGAGTCAGTATACAGCTAGGCTTACTGAGTATTATCCTAGCTCAGAGAGTCAGTATACAGCTAGGCTTACTGAGTATTATCCTAGCTCAGAGAGTCAGTATACAGCTAGGCTTACTGAGTATTATCCTAGCTCAGAGGGTCAGTATACAGCTAGGCTTACTGAGTATTATCCTAGCTCAGAGGGTCAGTATACAGCTAGGCTTACTGAGTATTATCCTAGCTCAGAGAGTCAGTATACAGCTAGGCTTACTGAGTATTATCCTAGCTCAGAGTCAGTATACCACAGGCCATGGAAGTAAAGGGCACTTGAAATGGATTTGGCTGAATATAAATGGAATTCACACTATCACTGGTATGCTACTGGGCTAAATCTTCCCTTGTGGTGTGTGAATAATTTGAAGATCGTGTAAATTATGCGTTGTTGTCAACGGAACATTTGGACAGAACTGCGTGTTAAGTGCATGACTGTTTTGTTATGATTCAGTCAACAGCGTTCCATTGACTGTAGTGATTACAACTATCTGGTTTAGCTCAGATCAATCATCTTATTCCAGAACAGATGTCTGAGACTGCAGCAAAATGCATAAATCATTTTTTTTACAAACATACCAGTGATACTAGGGGAAACACCAGAACATCCTCAAGCCTAATATTTTTTCCATTGTAATGTTATTTCATTTTGTATTGCATGTTCTTTCAAAGCCCATTCATGTCTTTAGCGGCGACTTGGCTAACGACTTGTGGAGTCACTGCGGAGTTAATAACGGAGTATTGTGAGAGCCATGTGAGCTGCCTGTGTCAGCCAGCAGGGGGTGTGCTTAGCTAGCCAGCCTGCCACCAGAGGCTCTTTGTTGGGGAAACCCACTGTGTAGTGACAGTACACACACACACACACACACAAACACACACACACACACACACACAAAAATAAATGACACACACTTGTGTTCTCACACATGCACTCTCCCTCACACTCACCCACCCACCGTCCCCCACACACACACCCTCCCTCATCCCTTTCCTACACACCCTCTCTGCAGGCAGACATCTAACACTGATGACTTTTGACAAGTAATGGTGCAGGGAGTTCTTCATGCGTGATGGAGCAGATTGTTTTGGGCAAAATAATCACTTAATCTAAAGGAGTCTCCCGGGGTGCACCAATCCAGCCAGACGGAGACAGTGAAGAGATGTGAGTTAACCAGGAAAATGGATACATGTACCCAAAAACTAGCTAATGTGACTACATTACACCAGATTAGCTTTCAAATTGTTGTTTGGATTTTGGGGGAAATTTTGTCCAGTTCAGAAAAAACCCTGGCCCTATTTATAAAGCCCAAAATGTAAAGACAGGAATGTTAACAGGGCATATCTCGGCTTTGCTATAGAGTAGCTAGTCGTGAATGACCGTGCAACACTAGGATGAGTGGACTGGGGTACGGGGGGGGGGACTGGTTGGGATATGGCTGGCCCAGTGCCCATAGACACCAGCAGCTGTCCCAAATGCCAGACTTCCCCCAATGAAATGACATACTGTATATGAAGGCAAGGAAGATAGCATTCTCCTCTATAGTAAAAAGGTTTTCAGTTGGGGGCTGAAACTCCGACTATACTACCAACTGTAAAAGTTTGCTTGCCAATTCTTCCCTTTCCTATTGAAATGGCCTTCATCAGGGCATCAACTGCCATTTTCCAAGTACGGACCATGTTTCCATAAAGAGGGGTCAAAATGGAAAGATCAGGTCAAAGGGGTACCTGCTTGACTGTTTCAGCTCCCTCTTCAACCCTCTCCTCTTCCTCTGGGGCAGGGATGGCTATGACCAGACTGGGCGGCTTCTTGCTCTTCAACCGGCTGTCTGATTGGCTGCCGTTAGGAGGCGGCTCCCCCCCTTCCTGTGACGCCATCCTATCTGAGTTCTGAGGGCAAACGAAAGTCAAATTGATTAATGGCATGTTTGAGATGGAATCTTCAAACTTGCATTTCTGCTTTCTTTCTTCCATCTAAAAGAGATGTGAAACCAGCTGTGACCCTTTCTTTCCTCACTCATATCACCTCTATTTCTCAGTAGCCTACAACTTCCACTTTCATTCTGAACATGCTCAAATTTGGTTCCATTTACAAAAGACAAGACTGATCTACTCAGACACGTCCTACTGAAAAGACAAAACACTGACAGGCACTTTGAACCATTCAGGAACTAACTGAAGTAGCTACTTTAACACAAACATATTAGCCAAATGACAAATTCCTAGAGGAACTCCTATCTGCAACAAGGAAGGACACATTCCCCTGCTGAAATAACCTTTCACATGTGTATAGGGAAGGGAAACCACTGGATTTGAATACCACCCTTTTTGTTGAAGCTTTGTTTTCCAAGTAAAAGCCTATCAGCTAAACCATAAAAAACACAAAAGTAGCCCACCATAGCACACAGGAATGCAGCTCACTCAGACTCCAGCGGTCCTAACACCATAAAACCCAATGCCTGGACATCTCCATCTAATTTTCCTCAGAACTCTACAGATGTAGGCTGAACAATATATACTGAAAGTGTGCATATGGCATGCTACTGTGTCTTAAATACACACGCTATATGTAGACTGGGTCAGTGGGTCAAGCTGGAAAGAAATCCTAATAGATAACTCCGTCACAACAGAGGCACAACCCGAGTCTCATTCCCCAGGGTAGCGTTCATTAGACACCAAACAAAAGGAAACGTACTGAAACAGGGAGGGACTACCAGGTTTTGGCCAATAAGAAACGCTCATTCTTGTTCTCTGTTGCAAAGCGTTTCAGCGTTTTCCTTTTCCGTGCCCTAATGAACAAGACCCAGCAATGTGCGGGAATAGGAGCCTGGCCTCGCCCCACTCTTGGGTAACAGTCACTGACCCGCACAACGTAAACAATATCCATATCACTGGAGCCCAGTAGGTCCTGAGAGAGAAACCTGCCTTTTCCCTCACATACATAACAATATCTATTGAAGGAAAACATTGACTGCCTGCCCAAGCAGATATGCATTAGAAAAACAGCAGGTGTTTTCTCCATGTTAGTTTGATGGGATCCTGGACGAGACCCCATAAATCAGTTACATTAGCAACCCTGTGTGTTAGCAATCCTTCTATGCAATTTAGTAGCGTCACACAAAACACTTGTCGGTCTACTAGTACCATCATTCTTATTTGACATGCAATTACTTAAAGGGTTCTTGTGGGCTGCTACACTGAATGAGTTAACAATAGGTTTTCTGTAGGGGCTGTGACCTCGTCTGTCGGACGCCAGCCAGTCATTGATAGAAGCATCGTGGTAGGAGCTTGAATGAATGCATGGTGTCAAGTTAAGTTGAGACTGAGGTGACTGAGACAATAGCTTGTTACTTGGTAGTGCTAATGGGGGTGTAGGCTGAAACATGTCATTCATAGAAAGCACCCGCTGGGACACTTTTTTTTGAGAAAGAGCGAGAGAAAGAATTTTAATGCTAGCGATATCTCTCTATCTATATATACTCCCCTACGTTTACATACAGTAACACCATACAACAACTATCTCTGAAAGACACCCTGAGTCCCTCATCTTTAAATGAGATGTTACTTAAGGACCACAATGGAAATAACTCAACATTTGTGTTTACCCTCGATGATTCTTAAATCAAGTGCATCATTTTGTAGGTGGACCTTTAAATGATCAAATAAACTAAAACTTAACTAAAAAGACATTCAATATCAGTACATAGGCCTACCTTCCTTATCTGCTCAAGGCCACAACCATAATCATGCCTTCCTGTCCCCAGCTTCAAGTCTCCATTAGAAATCATCATCGGCCTCTGGACCCACTCAGAGCTCAATTAGTCCTCACTCTTCAGGCTTTTTGAATTGTGTCATTGTATATTTCCATAGGCAAGTGCAGGCAAGTTTGCAATATTCCTATAGCGGTCTTCTCCCTGGCCATACGTGTCCATTATAGATCTAGTCAAGGTCTTGAAGCCTTGGAGTTGCTATACATCAATAGAAAAAAGGGCCTTGGTGTCAGCGTCAGGAACGGCGGCAGCAGGGAAATCTGACACTAGTCAAGTCAATGGCAATCAAGTCTGTGGCTGTGGGAGCAGAATACTATGGAGAGTGGTTGGGGGGGATGGGAGAACTCTTATATGTTCCTATGGGACCGGGTCAGACTTCCTAAGGAGTGAGTCAGTGTGTTGTTGTTTTGATAGAGTGGAGAAAGAGAGATCAGCCTCATTGTTGACATTGTCTCATTGGGAGTCTCATTCTACATGCATGGGCCTACGGAAATTATAATCTGCTGGGCTGTAATCTGCATACTTGATTGCCTATCTTCATCCATATCTCAACAATTATAAGTCAATTAATATCAATACCATCCATAACAGATAATGTAGTGTGGAGATGACAGATGAACGGAACCAGAATAGCCAAAACTCAAAGGGCTTCGAAATTGCTCACTGAGATTACGCTGTTGATGACAATGAGGGTGTCGCTCCATCTATTAGGCAGATACCTATGTGACTGGTAGCATGAACAACAGTCAACACCTATTCTAAGCCAATAAAATAACAATAGCCTGGTTGTCTTGCCAACAGATCTTGGATAGGATAACAACAGGTCAATGACCTGCGATGTGGGTTGGGTTTTCTATAAAATTGTGGCATCATAGTTTTCCCCTCCACAGCCAAAATACATTTCAGATTACCGAGCAACATAGAGGTGACTTTCAGGCAATACTGGAACATTGCGCATCATCATCTTCAGTCCCCCTGGGAAACAACAGCCCCAGAATTATGATTTCCTCACAGGGGGGAACTTTTGTGTTGTTGTACATTCAGATGTTGACTGAACATGTCCCCAATCGTTAGAGAGAAAGTGAAAAACATAGTAGCTACTAGCTGGTGGAATAAGGGTGTGTTTCCATGATCAATACTGAACATTTCTGATAATTATTAACTTAGTCCAGAGCCCGGAGTCTAACTCACACGGTAGTCTGGGAACAGCAGACGTGACAACACAGCCCATGGCTTCCACACTAACTCCCAGCACACGGAGCACAGTACTGTAGATTGTTAGTTCCCAGTCTCTCACTCTCTCTCTGCCACTCAAATATCCTAAGTGTGTGGGAACTCAAACACAGCGTCACAGTAGTCTTGGAAGAGAAACTGTGACAACACAGCTCATGATGATATACATCGAGTGTACAAAACATTAAGAATACATTCCTAATATTGAGTTGCACCCCCCACCCCTTTAGTCCTCAGAACAGCCTCAATTCGTCGGGGCATGGACTCCACAAGGATGCCGACCCATGTTAACTCCAATACTTCCCACGGTTGGGTGGTGGACCATTCTTGATACACACGGAAACTGTTGATCGTGAAAAACTCAGCAGCGTTGCTGTTCTTGGCACAAACCGGTGCGCCTGGCACCTACTACCATACCCCGCTAGAAATCTTTGTATTTCCCATTCACCCTCTGAATGACACATACACAATCCATGTCTCAAGGCTTTAAAATAATTTTTGGACCGGTTTCCTCCCCTTCATCTACACTGACTAAAGTGTATTTAACAAGTGACATCAATAAAGGGTCATAGCTTTCACCTGGTCAGTCGGTCATGGAAAGAGCAGGTGTTCTTAATGTTTTGTACACACTAATTCCAAGTCCCAACCCAGTCACACATCCCAGTAGTGAGTCACAAACGTGTAGTGACATACCCAGGGTGACAACTATAGTGCTCCCATCACATGACTTATATATCACTAGCTCCCACACTCCGTCTCTCTCTCTCTCTCTCCACCCGCTCTCTCTGCATACTTCAAGCCATTCAAGAAATCTAAACTATCTGTCCACTTCTTTACATTGGGGCCAGTGTTGAGAGTGGGGCTCTTGAAGATGTCATGACTGCGAGCAGGGTCCTTTTCATTGGGACACGTACCGGAATACATTTAGCAACTGAAAACTAAAATGACAGTTTCTTATAGGACAAGCACCAGGTAGTCCCTCCCTGTTTCAGTTTGGTTTCTTTTGTTTGGAGCCTACTGAACATGACCCTGGCCTTAAGTCATTAGCGTCAATGCTTCATTTCCATACTTGGTGTTACTGTGTGTTCCTGTACAAGTGTGTGCGAGTGTGTGTCCTCTGTGAAAGTGCGTTACTGTCACCAAGCCCCTATAGCCCACAGAGTGCTGCTGTTGCATGTTAGCGTGACGCCAAGCACAACTGCCAGCTCACACCATAGCCCTGGACAGGCAGACAGGAATGTGCTGGTTCAGAAATGTCTAGGTTTGGTTGCCCCTGGTGATAGCTAGTTACAGTTAGAAGTGGTAATGGCCTAGAGCCCAGTTCCCAAACATAGACAAAGGCAAGGGCAGTCGGTGTCATGTTTCACTTTCTGTCATAGGCTTCAATGTTGAACATGTCAGCCCAAGTACAGTACAGTACAGTACAGCCTGGGTGAGTTTAGCTACAGTACCAGTCAAAAGTTGACACACCTACTCATTCCAGGGTTTCTCTTTATTTGTACTATTTTCTACATTGTTGAAAAATAGCGAAGACATCAAAACTATTAAATAACACACATGGAATCATGTAGTATCCAAGAAAAAGTGTCAAAATATATTTTAGATTCTTCAAAGTAGCCACCCTTTGCCTTGAAAACAACTTTGCATTCTCTCAACCAGCTTCATGAGGTAGTCACCTGGAATGCATTTCAATTAACAGGTGTGCCTTGTTAAAAGTTCATTTGTGGAATTTCTGTCCTTCTTAAATCAGTTTGAGCCAATCAGTTGTGTTGTGACAAGATAGGGCCATCTTCTGTATACCACCCCTATTTGGTAAAATAACAAGTCCAAATGATGGCAAGAACAGGTCAAATAAGCAAAGAGAAACAACAGTCCATCATTACTTTAAGCCATGAAGGTCAGTCACTGCTGAAAATTTCAAGAACTTTGGAAGTTTCTTCAAGTGCAGTCGCAAAACCATCAAGCACTATGATGAAACAGGTCTCATGAGGACAGCCACAGGAAAGGAAGATCAAGAGTTACCCAGAGTTACCAGCCTCAGATTGCAACCCAAATAAATGCTTCACAGAGCTCAAGTAACAGACATCTCAACATCAACTGTTCAGAGGAGACTGCTGGAATCAGGCCTTCATGGTCGAATTGCAGCAAAGAAACCACTACTAAAGGAGACCAATAAGAAGAAGAGATTTGCTTGGGAAAATGTGCAATGGACATTAGACCGGTGGAAATCTGTCCTTTGCTCTGATGAGTCCAAATGTGAGATTTTTGGCTCCAACCGCCGTGTCATTGTGAGACGCAGAGTAGGTGAACGGATGATCTCTGCATGTGTGGTTCCCACCGTGAAGCATGGAGAAGGAGGTGTGGAGGTGTGATGGTGCTTTGCTGGTGACACTGTCAGTGATTTATTTAGAATTCAAGGCACACTTAACCAGCATGGCTACCACAGCATTCTGCAGCGATACGCCATCTCATCTGGTTTGCACTTAGTGGGACTATCATTTGTTTTTAAACAGAACAATGACCCAAAACACACCTCCAGGCTGTGTAAGGGCTATTTGACCAAGGAGGAGAGTGATGGTGCTGCATCAGATGACCTGGCCTCCACAATCACCCAACCTCAAACCAATTGAGGTGGTTTGGGATGAGTTGGACTGCAGAGTGAAGGAAAAGCAGCCAACAAGTGCTCAGCAACTCCTTCAAGACTGTTGGAAAAATATTCCTCATTAAGCTGGTTGAGAGAATGCCAAGAGTGTGCAAAGCTGTTATCAAGGCAAAGGGTGGCCACTTCGAAGAATCTCAAATATAAAATATATTTTGATTTAACACTTTTTTGGTTACTACATGATTCAATGTGTTATTTCATCGTTTTGAGGTCTTCACTATTATTCTACCATGTAGAAAATAGTAAAAATAAAGAAAAACCCTTGAATGAGTAAGTGTGTACAAACCTTTGACTGGCACTGTACATGGCTACATGCTTTAGTGCGTCAACTGCCAATTAACCTTCCTTTGTGTTCTACGCTAAGACTCTCTAAGACTAGATACCTATGCAGAAGTTTCACTTGTTGCTGTGAAATACATGACAACATCCACTGAAGAATATACTGTAGCTTCAATGGTATCTTGTGCAGAGCTGTACAGTACAGATGCTAAGCATTCTCAGCTGTACAAAGCATCCAATATTCTACATCACTGCTTCAATGTGAACACAAACTCCTGACACACACAATGTATACATTTCAAAGTGCACAGCTGTTTCAAACAAATGACATAAATGAAACCAGTTAAATACTGTATCACCACATATTTTCTCAATTGACATAATTGTCACACATTTGGAGCTGTGGAACAGCATTCACACTTACTGCTCGACTCGCCTCCAGAAATGGGCGTTGCCTGACGATCCGTGTCTGTTATCTCCAACCACTCGCAGCAGGGTGAAAGAGTAGCCGTCCTTCAGACGACTGCCTCATCCCCACATCCTGTGACCAGCAACATCTCGACCACCCTGATTAACGCAACCTGAAAGAGCATTTCAACTACAAGTCAGAACATAAATAATAAACGTCCTCTCACTGTCAACCGCGTTTATTTTCAGCACACTTACCATGTGTAAATATTTGTATGAACATAAGATTCAACAACTGGGACATAAACTGAACAAGTTCCACAGACATGTGACTAACAGAAATTGAATAATGTGTCCCTGAACAAAGGGGGGGGGGGGTCAAAATCAAAAGTAAGATCCCGGACATTTCTGGGGGAATGGCCCTAGTCCTCGCCCTCCGATTCAACAGGTCCCAGATGTTGCATATTTAGTTAAAAGAAATGCATGTTAGCAGGCAATATTGACTAGAGAAATTGTGTCACTTCTCTTGGGTTCATTGAAAGCAGAGTCAGGGTATATTAAGCAGTTTGGGCCGCCTGGCTCGTTGCGAATTGTGTGAAGACCATTTCTTCCTAAGAAAGACCATAACTAATTTGCCAGAATTTTACATAATTATGACATAACATAATTATGAAGGTTGTGCAATGTAACAGCAATATTTAGACATAGGGATGCCATCCGTCAGATAAAATACGGAACGGTTCCGTATTTCACTGAAAGAATAAACGTTTTGTTTTCGAAATTATAGTTTCCGGATTTGACCATATTAATGACCAACGGCTCGTATTTCTGTGTGTTTATTATAATTATTTCTATGATTTGATATTTGATAGAGCAGTCTGACTGAGCGGTGGTAGGCAGCAGCACGCTCGTAAGCATTCATTCAAACAGCACTTTACTGAGTTTGCCAGCAGCTCTTAGCAATGCTTGAGGCACAGCGCTGTTTATGACTTCAAACCTATCAACTCCTGAGATTAGGCTGGTAATACTATAGTGCCTATAAGAACATCCAATAGTCAAAGGTCTATGAAATACAAATGGTATAGAGAGAAATAGTCGACGCGTCATAATTCCTATAATAACTACAACCTAAAACTTCTTAACTGGGAATATTGAAGGCTCATGTTAAAAGGAACCACCAGCTTTCATATGTTCTGAGCAAGGAATTTAAACGTTAACGTTTTTTTACATGGCACGTATTGCACTTTTACTTTCTTCTCCAACACTGTGTTTTTGCATTATTTAAACCAAATTGAACATGTTTCATTATTTATTTGAGACTAAATTGATTTTATTGATGTATTATATTTAGTTAAAATAAGTGTTCATTGTTCATTCAGTATTGTTGTAATTGTCATTATTACATACATACATACATACATACATACATACATACATACATACATACATACATACATACATTTTTTTTTTAAATCACCCAATTAATCGGTATCGACTTTTTTTGGTTCTCCAATAATTGGTATCGGTTTTGAAAAATCATAATTCGGTCAACCTCTAGTAATGACATTGCTCAAAGAGCTAGTTCTTTCCTTGTGATCAAATAGTTGAAGAAGTTTTGTTGAAAAATACAGTAGTATGGCAGGTCATCTGAACTCAAAGCTATGAGACACTCTTTGTCAATATGAGCAATTGAAAGCTTCTCAGAGAAACTAGAGAATTCTTGTGAGAGATTCGTCACAGTATTCTTGGTTTGTGTTCTACTGTAGCTGGAGGGGAAATGTGTATTCCATAACAACCCGAATCTGCACTTCCCAGAGCATGCATGCAGGTCCAAACATGCATGGCAGCAAGCTTACCACAAGTATCACAACTCCAACACCCCTACCGAGACCCCTAGCTGCCTTCAAGGGCCGTGAATGTCTTGAATACAGACACCAAACTCAACAGGGATACCTTTCAAACTAGATCCAACATGGACGGTGCTGATATTTTCCAGTTACATGGCATGTCATGCTTTTTGGCTTGTCGTGGGTTTAACCGCATTAGAGAGCAGTACAGCACAAGAAGGAAGTCAGCCAGCTAGACAGCCAGCCTCCAGCCTGTGGAATGAATCTATGGCTCACTCGGAGGATGAGAGCGATCTGAAGAAGACACAGCGGGATACTCTGAATCTGTGACACACATTCCACCAATATTCGCAGACATGTAAGTCAGATCCCTTCCTGGATCAGCACGCATCGATTAGAAAATGGATGAAGCTTTGAATTTCCGATGCTCTGATGTTTATGAGAATCAAAGTTAATATGTCAAAGTGACACTACCAGAGCAGCCTTGCGTCCTTTCAGGTTAAGGTTTAGGTCCTTTTCCTGTGTCGTGTCGAAGCAAAGGTTGATGTGTCAGACAGTATGGAAGCTGAATTTACATAAGTTGGCATTACCATGACGTAGCAGGAAAAAAATCCCAATGAGCCCACAGATACAACTGGAAAGAGGCGTGTCACTAGGAGAGACTCAAGGCTCTGCTTTCTGGCAGGCATGTTGTGGCACAACAGCTGAGAACTGGAGCTGAAATCAAGAAGGGGCAGGGGGATTGCAAGCATGACTCAATAGAATCCAGGGGGAGGAAAGAGAGTGGACGACTGTAGGCCTGAATGGTCATTATCCAGTTTCCATCCAACCATTTCATGCGGATGAATTACCTGACACATGGGAAAAAAAGTCATAACCGGGGTGACGGAAACAGGAAATGGCAGGACAATTTTATAAATGTCGACAAACAATTTGTTCGTTCGACAATGTCTAGGATCTTTTTGTGTCTGTAAAATGTATTATGCTAGCAATGGCTGTGGAAACACCTTCATGATCAAATATTATATAAATGACAAGGTAGGGGTGGTATACAGAAGATAGTCCTATTTGGTAAAAGACCAAGTCCAAATAATGGTAAGAACAGCTCAAATAAGCAGAGAGAAATGACAGGCCATCATTACCTTAAGACATGAAGGTCAGTCAATCCGGAATATTTCAAGAACATTCAAAGTTTCTTCAAGTGCAGTCGCAAAAACCATCAAGCGCTATGATGAAACTGGCTCTCATGAGGACCACCACAGGAAAGGAAGACACAGAGTTACCTCTGCTACAGAGGATAAGTTCATTAGAGAGTTACCGGCCTCAGAAATTGAAGCTCAAATAAATGCTTCGCAGAGCTCAAGTGACAGACACATCTCAACATCAACTGTTCAGAGGAGACTGTGTGAATCAGGCCTTCATGGGCGAATTGCTGCAAAGAAACCACTACTAAAGGACACCAATAATAAGAAAGAGACTTGCTTGGGCCAAGAAACACAAGCAATGGACATTAGACCAGTAGAAATCTGTCCTTTGGTCTGACGAGTCCAAATGTGAGATTTTTAGTTCCAACCGCCATGTCTTTGTGAGACGCAGAGTAGGTGAACGGATGATCTCAGCATGTGTGGTTCCCACCGTGAAGCATGGAGGAGGAGGTGTGATGGTGCTTTGCTGGTGACACTGCCAGCGATTTATTTAGAATTCAAGGCACACTTAACCAGCATGGCTACCAGACCATTCTGCAGCGATACGCCATCCCATCTGGTTTGCTCTTAGTGGGACTATCATTTGCTTTTCAACAGGACAATGACCCAAAACACACCTCCAGGCTGTGTAAGGGCTATTTGACCAAGGAGAGTGATGGAGTAGTGCATCAGAAGACTTGGCCTCCACAATCACCCGACCTCGACCAAATTGAGATGGTTTGGGATGAGTTGGAATGAGTGAAGGAAAGGCAGCCAACAAGTGCTCAGCATATGTGGGAACTCCTTCAAGACTGTTGGAAAAGCATTCCTCATGAAGCTGGTTGAGAGAGGCTGCTGCCTATATACATAGACTTGAAATCACTGGCCACTCTATACCGCTCGTCCATATATTTATATATTCTTAATTACATTCCTTGATTTGTGTATTTTGGGTATATGTTGTGAAATTTGTTGATATTACTTGTTAGATATTACTGCACTGTCAGAGATAGAAATACACGCATTTGAGAATGCCAAGAGTGTGCAAAGCTGTCATCAAGGCAAAGGGTGGCTACTTTGAAGAATATAAAATATATTTTGATTTGTTTAACACTTTTTTGGTTACCACATGATTCCATATGTGTTATTTCATAGTTTTGATGTCTTCACTATTATTCTACAATGTAGAAAATAGTCAAAATAAAGAAAAATCCTTGAATGAGTAGTATTCAGACACTTTGACCTTTTCCACATTTTGTTCCAACATTCTAAAATGGATTAAATAGTGTTTTTCCCTAATTAATGTACACACAATACCCCATAATGACAAAGAAAAAAGAGGTTTTTAGAATTTATTAAAAAGAAGAAACTGAAAAATCACAATTACATAAGTATTCAGACCCTTTACTCAGTATTTTGTGGAAGCAACTTTGGCAGCGTATAGCCTTGAGTCTTCTTGGGTATGACGCTAACAGCTTGGCACACCTGTATTTGGGGAGTTTCTCCCATTCTTCTCTGCAGATCCTCTCAAGCTCTGTCAGTTTGGATGGGGAGCGTCGCTGCACAGCTACTGGTCTCTCCAGAGATGTTTGATCAGGTTCAAGTTCGGGCTCTGGCTGGGTCACTCAAGGACTTGTCCCAAAGCCACTCCTGCGCCGTCTTGGCTGTGTGCTTAGGGTCGTTGTCCTGTTGGAAGGTGAACCTTTACCCAAGTCCGAGGTCCTGAGCCCTCTGGAGCAGGTTTTCATCAAAGATCTCTCTGTACTTTACTCTGTTCTTTGCCTCAATCCTGACTAGTCTCCCAGTCCCTGCCGATGAAAAACATCCCCACAGCATGATGCTGCAAAGACACTCCTACTTTGTCTTGGCTGTGTGCTTAGGGTGAACCTTTGCCCCAGTCTGAGGTTCAGAGTGCTCTGGAGCAGGTTTTCATCAATGATCTCTCTGTACTTTGCTACGTTCATCTTTCCCTTGATCCTGACTAGTCGCCTAGTCCCCGCCGCTGAAAAACATCCCCACAGCATGATGCTGCCACCACCATGCTTCACCGTAGGGATGGTGCCAGGTTTCTTCCAGACGTAAGGCTTGGCATTCAGGCCAAAGAGTTCAATCTTGGTTTCATCAGACCAGAGAATCTTGTTTCTCATGGTCTGAGAGGCTTTAGGTGCCTTTTGGCAAACTCCAAGCGGGCTGATATGTGCCTTTTACTGAGGAGTGATTGGCCTGATTAGTGGAGTGCTGCAGAGATGGTAGTCCTTCTGGGAGGTTCTCCCATCTCCACAGATGAACCCTGGAGCTCTGTCAGATTCACCATTGGGTTCCTGGTCACCTCCCTGTCCAAGGCCCTTCTCCCCCGCTCAGTTTGGCCGGCCAGCCAGCTCTTGGAAGAGTCTTGGTGGTTCCAAAGTTCTTCCATTTAAGAATGATGGAGGCCACTGTGTTCTTGGGGACCTTCGATGCTGCAAACATTTTTTGGTACCCTTCCCCAGATCTGTGCCTCAACACAATCTTGTCTCGGAGCTCTACAGACAATTCATTCAACCTCATGGCTTGGTTTTTGCTCTGACATGCACTGTCAACTGTGTGACCTTATATAGACAGTTGTGTGCCTTTCCAAATCATGTCCAATCAATTGAATTTACCACAGGTGAACTCCAATCAAGTTGTAGAAACATCTCAAGGATGATCAATGAAACAGGATGCACCTGATCTCAATTTTGAGTCTCATAGCAAAGGGTCTGAATACTTATGTAAATAAGGTATTTATGTTTTTTTAATACATTTGCAAAATTTTCTAAAAACCTGTTTTTGCTTTGTCATTATGGGGTATTGTGTGTAGATTGATGAGGACAATGTTTTATTTAATCAATTTCAGAATAAGACTAACGTAACAAAATGTGGAAAAAGTCTAGGGGTCTGCATTCTTTCCGAATGCTCTGTATTTAAATAGCCATCATATCGAAGTAAACTTGGAATTACACAATGATATGTTGTGTGGTCCTCCCACTACGACTCGGGAAAGCACGCAGTTTATTAGGCTACCGATTAAATACTGTAAATTACTGAACTTCACAGGGTGGTGAAAGTGCACGGTGATGAGCTCGATGCTCCTTTTAAATAATTATCAACGGTCTTATTTTGATGACAAGATGATCGATGCTTGGCTGCCGTTTAACAGATAAAAATGATCTTGCTCTTATCCATAATAATCTCATCATGTAGGTAGCCTACCTGCACTGTATGTGCAAGCTGTTGGCTAGAGCACACATGCCAAGTCCACAGTGGGCACATTTGCAACAGAACGCAACAGTTTGTGACAAAACCATCAGTAGTCAAATATGCGATGGTCTTTTTATTTCAGCACATGAGAATTTGACCGCAAAAGTCGAATTTTTATCCTCAATAAGTCCATTTGATGGAAACATCTCTGCTGGAAAAACGAGATTTTAGAAAATTTGCATTAAAATCTGTCACCAATTGGATGAAAACCTAGCTATTGTAAATGTTTGCTCATCTGGAAGACCAACCTTGTTTCTGATTCCCAGTCCAGTCAAACATGACCCTTTTACTTTTTCTGTTTTCCTACTGTGTCAACCTACAACCTTGGCATTTGCATAGGTTCCGCTTAGCTCTGCTACGCCTTGTTAACTTGACAGCAGGTGCACTTGTGGCGTAACAGAACTTACAGTTCAAGACTACTGATGCAGCTGTTGTGGGTGTGGTTGCTTACCCACATTCTATTCTTTGTTCCCAGTGAAATGCACTGCAGTAGCATAATTCAAAGGAAGAGATCTGTAAGACTCCATTGTTTGAAACCTGAATGAATAAAAGAGCACTAATGATACAGACATTTCAAAGAAAGCCTGCCTTACTGGGGAATGGATTGTATATTGTAGACCTATCTTGAAGTACTTATCTGCAGATTTCTACCAGTTTCTCAGCCCTGCAACAATGGTTGTTATAAACTAATGGTACACCAATCATTTCAGACTGGATCAAAATTATATTTTAGCCTTTACATAAAGATATAATACTCATATCACACATTACTTTCTCACTATTTAACCCTATAAAGAAATGTTAACTCGTGTACATTAATCTAACAGTTCAGTCAGTGATTGTGGCAAACATCTATCAAACGGCATGTTTGCGTATTCATATCATAACTTCGGCAACAAGTAAATTATGTAGCAACTATTTCACAATGTTGACCTGCATACTTACAGTGAGAGCCTGAATAATTGAGCAACTTGTTGCCAAGTCCAGCGCAGAGTAGGTTTGAACAACTAGCATACACTACTAGGCTACATGTACATGAACTAAAGCTTTGTGACATTTCATGTATCCATTATATATATATATATATATATATATATATATATATATATATATATATATATATATATATATATATATATATATTTTTTTTTTTTTAAACAGGTCAACAAAATTCTTTACTTTCCGAATAAACAAAAAAAACGATACTGTATCCTGTCCTGTCCTGTCAACAAACCAAACACTCCCACATTTTCTGGGAAAATGGGAGACCAACGGGAATTCTAACGTGAGGCCAGTTAGCGGGCGTTTTAACGAAGTTGAACGAAGGTTGTGTGAAAATGGAATTGACACATTTTACTTCAGTGAATTCTTTTTCCCGGGCAGCGCAACAATGGAATATGAATACGCAAGTTTTCACATTTTAACCGCGCGCGGGCCATGATGTCGTTTGCGGTCCTTTTGAGATTTCCAATGTTGAAATAGTTAAATGACTTTACAATTCATTTTAATGTGACTTCCTCACGCCTACACTTCTATTGTTCTCGCTGTCTGAAACTCCGATAAGAGGACTGGTAAAAACCACACATTGTGCTCACATTCGATCATAAACACATTTTGAAAAAACTATTAAATATTGTAAGAGAAAATAGGATACTCACCTTTAAGGAAAAATATATACGTTACTTTCGTCAGTGTTGCTCAGAATAAAATAGAAGTTATGTTCCTAAATTTCATAGAATGTACCACCAACGTGTTACTTTCCTTCTCTCCAAATATCCTGATTTCGACGAAGTTGGGCGGAGTTTACCTAACCAATCTGATAAATAACAGATACACATAGAAGTCAAGAATGGTTTTGTAATAATATTAATAAAGTCCAGTTATGTCCGCTGTTGATGGACTTGTAAAAGTTTTATATATTTTGGTCATGATTGTTGTTTGTGAAAGGGCATAAATATAACTTGATAATATTGCTCTTTGAGTCCCGAAGCTTGACACGCCTACCACAATGTCCCTGAATGACGACGCAATGAGGGGGACATGAGACTTTCCCAGCAAAAGCAATATCTCCCCCCAAAAAACTAAAGCAAACTAACATGAAAGTCACTTGTGTTGCTATAGTAATATATGGAAAGGAAAAGTGTGAGAGCACTTCATTTGACATTTCCACCCATGCAAGAGTTAACACAATTCCAGAAGAATAATCTACTCAAGAGAAACACTGTCCAAAGGTTTTAAATAGAATGCATTGATTTATTGTAAAAGTACATGTTCATTTCCTAAAAGGTACAATTTTCTGAATCAGATGCATTGCAATGTTATAATGTAATGTGCTCCATATAATCTTTAATATAGTCTCTTCATAATCTTATGAATGATTACACTCAATCCTTTATCCTCCATCCATTTGTAGAATTGGTTCTCCTAAATCTATTCCACTGAAATAAAATGTAAAAATGTTATGAAAAAACATGAGTCTGACTTAGGGAAAAAAGTCTGATTTCATAACACCATCTAGTGGTTGCTTCTGTCAGTCTATGAAACGATGTTGAAGGAAACCATGAACATCATTTGATAGTTAATATTTCCAGTTTTTTTTTACTAAGATCATTAAGCATGACAAATTATTCACTTTTAAAACAATCAGTCTGAATGGATTTCCTATATGATCACAAAAATGTGTTAAAACAAAAATTCGGTAGCTACAATGAAATAATAATCATACATCCTTCTATTGCAACGAAAATCCACAAAATAAATTGATAAAGCATATAGTAAAATATACGCATGGACCATGTGTGATAATACTACCATGTCAGCTTCATTAAAGTAGAACATATTCCAATGGCACATAATTTCCCCACAAACAGTAATTACTGCTTCGGTCCATTTGAAACTGTATCAATCATGTATCAATCTGCAACATACTGTAAAAGTCAACAGCAGTAATCAAGTATAAAAATACTTATTTCATTGTACTGAAGAATGTACTTGTTCCGAATGCAACATCAGGGTTGTATTCAACAGGCACCAAACGAAAGAAAACTGACAAACAGATGGGGGGACTATCTGGACTTGTCCTATAAGAACCTCTTTTTTTCTATCCATTGCAAGACGTTTTACCACAGTGTGCCCTAATGAATACGACCTTGTTCTTCAAGCTAGTTTGATTTTCATGTCATTTGTTGGTAATTAAGCCCCACATGGTAGAAAAGATCCTCAGGCATATATACACTACTGGTTTGTATGAAGTGCAAGAATTGAAAGGCCCCTTTTCTCAAATCACTAGTATCAGAATCACACACTGGTATAGCTTACTCATCAACTCGTTATTCACTAATCATATTCATTACCCCACAACCACAAACTCTCTCACACCGAGACAAGAAACACGCACACCTTGGTTCTTTGCAAAACACAACTGACCCGTCACTAAAGACAAACCATCCACAGTACATTAGCTAATACTGTGACATGCATGATCAGAAATGATCCAGATTAAAAATGGGATTCAACATATCTCAACAAATCGAGAGATTTGCAATGTACATGATCCAAAGAGCTTGATTAGATCACAAGGATCAGTCATTAAAACCCCTTCATCTTTAGGCCACCTCGCATGCTAACTACAGTTTTGCTTCCTCTCCATCTTATGTTTTCTTAGACCTTCGATTAAATCCATTAACTAGGCACAGGGTATATCAAACTCATAAACTAAAGTACTAGTTTAATACGTCCAGTAGAATGATTGATTCATTAGCAGCACATCAGTAGAGGTGGAGTAAGGAGGCTGGTCTCCAATGGTTCCCCTTTAAAAATGTTCCACCACCTGTGGTTGGTTAAACACAGAAGGGGCGGGTGGAATGAGCCCCTTCCGATTGGTGGACGGGCGGCGGCGACCATGTTGTGGTCCCACTTTTGGATTAGTGTTGTTAGTGTGCTTCCCGTCCCTGTAGTGGAGGGGTCAGGTGAGAAGGCTCAGGGGTCATTTTACAGCTTGGCCTGCAGAGGTTTCAGGTACTTGTGGTAGGACTCGTGGACCTAGAGGAGAAGGAAGGAGGGTCAATTTGAGTACTCTGCAGGTAGTCTCTTCCACCCACCGGCTCCCCGTCTCTGTCGGTAGCAATAGCCTTGGGACAAGGTTACTCTGCAGCAGACTTACTACTACAGCAAATCATTCATTAGATTGCCATCTTTATGTAGGCAAACTACACAATGAACACAGAGATAATTTCGCTCTTGATCATAATCTGAAACAAATCCTTGTAAATGGTTCTCAAATGGCATATTCATGTTCTTAATAATGAACTGAGGTAAAAAAAAAAGAAGCAAAATTAACGGTAAATTCATTTTCTTCATCTCAGTTTCTCTTTTTGAAGGCCCTCTCAATGAACTCTGACCTCTGTCTTGTTGAGAGGTGAGCGGCGGGCCCACTCGAACATGTGCTCATAGACGTTGCCGTCGTAGCGTCCCAGGACGGAGTTGAGCATTTCGTCGCAGTAGTCGAAGGCGTCCACAAGGGCCACGGCGTTGGGCCTCAGCTGGGCCAGAAGCTCCTTCAGACGCTGGGACACCTGGGAGAGCTGGGGCACACTCAGGAGACCAGTCTGGAGTGAGGAAGGAATTGTCAGGTCGTTATTGTTAAAGAGAATGTGTTCTCAATAAATAAGCAATAATAGGCTAAAATATTCAAATGTCATGACAAACGAGTTAGAGCCTTTATATGTAGGATCAAATCAAACAAATTGGAAAGTTAGGATAAGAAAACTGATTGCAGCATTACCACAAAAATGGAAGAGAGGCAAGTGGAAAAGGGAGAAGATAGGGAACTTGTTTGCCTGCCATATATTAAAGATTTCAATTGGCTGAAAGGAATTAGCATAAATAGAAAAATATACCAGTTTCATTTGAGGACAAAAAGGTTGACAGCTGTGCTATAAAGGTTGCAAAATAAATGGGAAGAGATTTTCGATGTACCGATTCCATGGCACATGGTTTATGAACTGGTATAAAAAAAATATTTAAAAAAATACTTAATTCAACAGTTTTTCTATTTAAATTATATAAAATTCTTGCCACCAACAGAATGCTATATATGGGGCATACAACAATCTCAGCTCTGTAGATTTTGCTGCAAAGAGACAGAATAAATACATCATTTATTATGGCATTGCCCCTATGTAGCTTCATTCCACCCGCCCCTTCAAAAATCAAGACATGAACTTAAAATTAACCTTACAAATAGCAGTGTTGGGCGATTTGGAAAGCCATAGTCAGTCAATAAATAATATAATAACACTCATAGGAAAGGTTTTCATCTTTAACTCACAATCTGTGGATACTAAACGATTAGAAAGGTTAAAAAAATGATGTAAAACATCACAGCACAATTAAAAAATATATGGCACATAGAAAACAAACGAGGATGGTCTATGGTGTTGGATTCTGGGTAAACTTTGAACATTGAGCTATTAAAGACATGATAGATCAGACGCATAGTATATAAAGGAGTGAGATCTGTAGAAAGACAAGAGTGGCTGTGGAATGTGCTGGGTGGACGGGAGAGAGTCACGGGACTGCGATAGGTGAGACGAGAGGACATCTGTGGATTAGGCGAAGGAGGGGTTGAGGTCAGGAGGTCAGATTCCCTGAAGGGAGAACTAATGGTTATATTATCCTGTTACCCTCTTCCTGTCAAACCATAAGATGTAAGGATTGGAGAGAAGGAGGGGTGTCTAAAGTGGAGTAGATATACTTGCAATGGTGAGAAATGTTTTTTTTGTCTGAATACAGCTGTGTCAGCCCTTTGGGAAGAATTCAACTTGGTTAAGCTTCTCTAGTGTCCGTGAGTTATTTACTCTGAAAAATTAGAACCAAACAATGGTGATAGGTGGGATGGGCTGAGAGTGGCTGAGGGGTGGGGTTAAAGAGTTTATGTTTGGTAATGTATTACTGTTATGTGACTGCTTTATATAAAAGTACCATGTATGTAAAAGGCGAATGCAAAAGCTGTAAAAAAAAACAACAACATTTGTCCTATATATATATATATATATATATATATATATATATATATATATATATATATATATATATATATATATATATATATATACACAAAAAAATAAGATCATCTTCCTTTAATAAGTGATACAAGTACGAGTGTAATACCATGTCTTGCTTAAAACATCATATATTACGTTATAAAAATTAATATAGACTAATACGGGACCCACTTTAGGTCGCATTGAAATTCACATATTTTTTTCAAGTACTAGAGTATGTATGTAGTCCCTGTATTTTCCACTGGGAGATAGTCTGTGATTGCCAGTTGCCATGGTGGTGGTTACCTGGAGGAAGTCTCCGCTGTGCTGTTGGATGCCCTGGAGGGCATAGAGCAGGGCCAGGGTGCTGAGGACAGAGTGAACACCCGTGTCTCCTATCTCCCCCAGCTTAGCTGCAAACAGCTTCACCACCACATAGTGACAGTGGGCCTGGAGATGGAACGGGAGGAGGAGAAGAGATGGATGAGAGTTAAATAAGGACCAGAGAGAGAGGAGGAGGAATGAGACAGGAAAAGGAAATTGAAAGAAGGAAGCAGAGGGGAAGAGATAAGAGGGATGGGGTGGGGCTCCCTCCCAAAAAACAACACATTCCATATCCCAGGTTGGTAAGGTAACTTACATCAGAGGCTCTGACCAGGTCTATAGCGCTGTTGTTCCAGGCATCCTCCTGACTGACTCTCTTCTGTAGCTCCTGCTGAATACTCTTAGCTGCCAACTCAACCAGCCTAAAGACACACAGAGAGGCATTGGCATAGGAAGCCTTTAAACAAAAACTGATGCATGGCTGTCCATAGAGTACAAGTACATTTAGTTGTGTGCTGGTTTGCTGGACTGGTGGACCATTTTAGCTCAACCCATTGCATTGCCTGGCACCAAATAACACATTGCTCTGATTAAAAAAAAGTCTCTGCCATACAATGAACAGCCCTTTGGGACTTAACGAAGATCAAATATCTAAATGGGATTTATTACCATTACATTTTGGTTAGTTTGTAGGCCCACTTACTTGGCAGCTCGCAGTTTGTAAGCCTCCACAAGGCTGGCCAGGTCATTGACGTTGACTACAGTGGGTCGGGAGGACACAGACTGGGGCTGCAGTCTACGCTCTGACTCGTTCAGGTAGGACACGATGCCACTCAGCTGGTGGCCTGCCGACGCCTGCCGGTAGCTCTTTATCAAGAACCTGGGGAGTGAGGGATGCAAACATGTGAGCAAGACAGTGGATGGGCACGAAGGTCACACACAGACAAGAACACACACAAAGTAGAGATGGGCGATGTGGCTAAAATATAATATCACTATATGTTTCTAATTTTTGACGGTAATTGAGGGTATTTTATGTTTTGGTATAATAAAAAGGGTGGCAACAAATACATTCTAAGTGGTTTTAAAATGGGGCTTTCTCTTCTGATTGATTGTATAAAACAAATAATTTCAGCCTTTTCATCAATTTCCTTCACTCATTTGTTATAATTTCCACACTGTAAAATATTTCTATGCCTCTATTGTGACAAAGTAACTTTTCGTTTATGAAAGTACTAATTCTCCTCTGACCATGTCTTTTCAAAGAATTCCAATAGCAGTTCTTACTTTCGCCACAAAGGGCATTGTGCTGAATTCTATGGTGCTTTTGGAACCCCCACTGCCTCACAGGCCCTAGCCTATTCATACCACAAAATGACATGTGCACACCTGAAGCTCTTGCTCAGAAATGATCAGATCTCAACTGTTAGCAGTCTCTTACTGGCGGTAAGAACGGACGATTGCAATCATTTTTCAAGTTTCATCACTCAGTTATTTACATTTAACAAACCAAGCATTGAAATACCAGTATGTGAGGTAAAGTAAAAATCCTAACCGGTCCATGCTTTAATACTGATATATAGTAAAACGCTGTTTACCACCCAGCTTCAACTGAGGACACAAAAACTCATACACACACATTCATTTGGTCCTAGTCTCACTCACTCCCATTCACCCTTTCCACTGTACACTTCACACTTAGCAGTGCTTACACTGAACACACTCCCAAAAACATGTAGACAGTTAGATCAATGCTTTGTTGACAATTACTACCTTTGATGTGCAGGGCGCAATATCACACAATAGCTTTTAATACTAGGCTTGTGTGCCCTGACTTGCAAGTATTGGAATACATTGTAATGTGTGTTTGTGTGAGCTGTATAATGTGACTAATTGATGTTTTTGATTCAGCGAGGAAAGAATGTGTCATTTCAGGGTGTGTGTCTGTGTGTGTCATATCTGTGTCTTATATTTGTGTGTGCGTTTGCGTCTGCATGCGTGCGTGCGTGCGTACCTACCTAGCGGTCTGCAGCATCATGACGGTGTTCTCTCCCTCGTAGGTGCACGTGGGCACGAAGTTAACATAGATGTCTGGAAGGGCGCTGCAGCGGGAGTAGCCGTGCCCGCCACACGCCATGCGACACACCTCGATGCCCTCGCTGGCCGTCCATGTGGTGAAGGCCTTCAGGCCCGCGGACAGGGCATGGAGCTGGGCACAAGTCAGACGATGGCACAGGGTTATACAGTTATATTGACACAGGATGGTAGAGGATGGGCACAGGGTACAGTTATATTGGCACAGAAAAGGAGCAAATTAAAAATGACGTCATTTGTTAATATGAATGAGGATCTTTAGTTTAACCCCCCCTAGAGAGTTGATTGACGCACAGGTGCGCCAATCTAAGTTACATAACAACAAAAAATCCCCATAAAAATCAGTCAGTTTAAGCTAGAGATATCGGTTTCTTGCATTGGATGTGTCTCAATCCACCGCATACGCCAGTGTTGCACTTCCGCTTCTGCAGTGAAAGGTGGCAGAGATAAAACGGCGTTTGTTAGACCACGAGACATCCCGAAAAATCGGTCTTCTCACGAAAACGTCTGTAGTGTCCGAACCACTCTATGGAAAGGCGAGAGACTCACGAACACGTTCTCAGTTTTGCTCTAAAACCCCCACAAGTGTCAGAAGACTCGTCTGAAGATGGTACCGTCGATGTGTGAACTTCTGTTTGGTAGCGTCCGAACCGTTTGGGCTACAAACTCGTGTGAAGGTAACCGGTACCAGTTTAAAAAAACTAATTGAAGTTTGAAGGACCTTTTCTGCCGACCCAAAAAAGGGGTTAAATATGTAAAAAAAAGACAACTCGTTTCTATGATACATTTTTTGACCGTCCTTTTTGACAATATGAATGTGTTATTTGAATCAATTAAAAATCAAATAGCTAAATGATACATAGTATGACCATCTTAAAACAATTCCATATGTCAGCTTAGCACCCCCCCCCCCAAACGTCTTAGACTAAAGAATTAACACCGACGAAGCCTGTTGTCAAAACACCTCCATTAGACTCCTGCTGCTTAAAACAGATCAAACATTTCAAGACTATTTTCAGTGAGTGCAGTGTTATCCCATTTTTCCTGGTCAGGTCACGTGGTTAGGAAAAAAACTCAGGGCCATAGCCAGCCTTCTTTCATCATGTACTATATCAAGAGGAGGTATTTACTTAGCCTGGGTACCAGTCTGTTCAGCCATCATTCCACTCCTTGAATAGCTTGACACGGAGTACAAGGCGTGGATGTTAGCAAAACAGGTTCTGGATTTCTGGCTAGTATTTACTGTAAGTACCTCTGGTAGTTCACTGAAGTCTCCCTGGCTGATGTCTCCAGTGATGCGGTGGTAGACCTGGTTCATGTACTGACCCACAAATTTGTAGGCATATGCTGTAGCCAGCAGGGGGAACAGCTTGTACTGTTGGGTCTGGTAGTCCATGATCTGGGGCTCCGGCTCTCTGGAGGAACCACAAAATAAGAATATAGACTTAGACACAAAGGTTAATGGTTCGCTATCTTTTATATGTTAGTCTTTGAAGAACATTGAGATACAAATATATTATACGAGTAAGGCTTCCTAATATCTACCCAAAATCTATGTAACATCTATCTACATCAGCTCTCACACAATAAGAGTATAGATTTTGTTAAATGGTAAGGGTTCTAGTACTTTGCTTTCTATTCTTGTTTGTGTCTATGAGTGTGTCACTTGTGTGTGGATGTGTGTAAGTATATGTGTGAGTATTTTTGTATTCCTTTGACTATTTATGTATGTTTCAGTAAATGTGTGTATCCAGGGTCATGTTCATTAGGCAACAAACGGATGAAAACGCAGCGAAACATAACACAGGAAAGTAGTATCTGCACAATAAGAATTTAGATTTCCATCTCAAAATATTTTGCTACAGTGTGACCTACTGAACATGACCTACTGAACATGACCCAGAGCTACAACTGACCCTGGGCGTATCTCAGACTGGTGCCGTACGGAACTGTAGCGGATGGCGATAGTGCAGGACTTGGCGAGGGCGCGGCCCGCTTCCCCTACGATCATGGACCTGATGAACACCATGGTGCCGTAGGTCAGCTTGGCACTGGGAGGCTTCACGTACGTACCGTCTGCCTCCACCTGGTGGGGAGAATACATACTGTCTGTGGCGGTGGAGGCTCCTCAGAGGAGGAAGGGGCGGAGCATCCTCCTTAGTGAATTTCAGAATGTCATTTTTTTTCATGAAACTACAATAAATATCTTCACGTCACCAACTAATTGATTAACACACACTTTTTGCAATGTAGGTCAGTAGCCGCAACAGCACTATGTAGGGTAGCACCATGGTGTAACCAGAGGACAGATAGTTTCTGTCCTCCTCTGGGAACATTGACTTCAATACAAAGCCTAGGAGGCTCATGGTTCTCACCCCCTTCCATAGACTTACACAGTAATTATGTCAACTTCAGAGCTCTTGCAGCATGAACTGACGTTGTCCACCCAATCACAGGATCAAAGAATTAATCTGGTACTGAAAGCATAACTGACAGCTAGCAAGCAGTGCATAGAATGTGGTGAGTAGTTGACTCAAAGAAAGAGAAAGAATAGTTGAACAGCTTTGAACAAATTTGTTTTTTTAAGAGAGTGAGGGAGAGATAGAGCTAGCTATATGTCGTTGTATTTTTTTCACTTAGCTAGCGAATGCAGTTAGCTAGTTTAGCCAACTCAAACACCCGCCTCAAACAGAAACATATTCTATGTTAGCTAGCTGGCTATGACTATCCAACACTGGAACTCTTCAAAGTCCAGGTAAGCTTTTGGTTTTATTAATTTATTGCCACCGGAGCCCAATGGTGTAACTGCTAAACAAAGAACAGTGTCTCTTTGAAATGTGCTTAACTTCCCAGTCGCTCACCTTTGCATATTTCATCAGCATGTGGTCGCGAGGAATTCGTACGTTCTCCAATTTCAGGTAACCATTGTCAACCTCATCAAAGCCAAACTTGGGTCCTATGTCCCCTACCACCACACCTGAGAGAGAAAGAGAGTGAGTTCACTAGACAGTAGGCTACCACCAAAGCTACATACAGAGACACAGACATACACTCACAAACACTCTCTTTTTGACACACACACACAGCAGTATGTACAGTACCTGGCAGTGGTATGTGTGTGTTCATACTGCGGAGAGGTACGATGAAGGCGTGCAGGCCGTGACACTTCCCCTGGGTGTGGAGCTGGGCCAGAACTATGGCGTGGTTAGACGTCTTACCCACTGGAGAGAGAGAGCGAGAAGAGAGCGAGACGGACAGGGAAAGCGAGAGAGTCCATTACACTCCAATGGATTCATAACATTAGCTATGTCAGTTCTCACTATTCAAATAACTTGATTGAAATAATTTGGCAGTCATTTAAGTCTCTGGTCCACACTACAATGACAATCAGCAGTAAATGGTCTGATCTTGTTCAGCAATGTTGTGGAATGTGTTTTCTTCAGAAGCTAAGTTCACATCATTTACTGGGGATTGGTTTGATTGTACTCAGACCCCTTGACCTTTTCCATATTTTGTTACATTACAGTCATTCTAAAATGGATTAAAAAAATTATACTCCTCACCAAATCTACACACAATACTCCATAATGACAAAGCAAAAACAGAAATACCTTATTTACACAAGTATCAGACCCTTTCCTATGAGGCTCGAAATTGAGCTCAGGTGCATCCGGTTTCCATTGATCATCCTTGAGATGTTTCTACAACTTGATTCATATCCACCTGTGGTCAATTAAATTGATTGGACATGATTTGGAGAGGCACACACCTGTCCAGTTGACAGTGCATGTCAGAGAAAAAAACAAGCCATGAGGTTGAAGGAATTGCCATAGAGCTCCGAGACAGGATTGTGTTGAGGCACAGATCTGGGGAAGTGTACCAAAATATTTCTGCAGCATTGAAGGTCCCTAAGAACACAGTGGCCTCCATCATTCTTAAATGGATGAAGTTTGGAACCACCAAGACTCTTCCAAGAGCTGGCCGCCCAGCCAAACTGAGCAATCGGGGGAGAAGGGCCTTGGACAGGGAGGTGACAAAGAACCTGATGGTCACTAACAGAGCTCTAGAGTTCCTCTGTGGAGATGGGAGAACCTTCCAGAGGGACAACCATCTCTGCAGAACTCCATCAAATCAGGCCTTTATGGTACAGTGGCCAGACGGAAGCCACTCCTCAGTAAAAGGCACATGATAGCCCACTTGGAGTTCGCCAAAAGGTACCTAAAGACTCGCAGACCATGAGAAACAAGATTCTCTGGTCTGATGAAACCAAGATTGAACTCATTGGCCTGAATGTCAAGCGTCAACTCTGGACGAAACCTGGCACCATCCCTACGGTGAAGCATGGTGGTGGCAGCATCATGCTGTGGGGATGTTTTTCAGCGGCGGGGACTGGGAAACTAGTCAGGATCAAGGGAAAGATGAACATAGCAAAGCACAGAGAAATCATTGATGAAAACCTGCTCCAGAGCGCTCTGAACCTCAGACTGGGGCAAAGGTTCACCCTAAGCACACAGACAAGACAAAGTAGGAGTGTCTTCGGAACAAGTCTCTGAATGTCCTTGAGTGGCCCAGGCAGAGCCCGGACTTGAACCGGATCAAACATCTCTGGAGAGACCTGAAAATAGTTGTGCAGCAACTAGCCACCTGACACTCGATGCTGTAATCGCTGCCAAAGATGCTTCAGCAAAGTACTGAGTAAAGGGTCTGAATACTTATGTAAATGTTTTATTTTTAATAAATTAGCTAAAATTTCTAAACCTGTTTTTGCTTTGTCATTATGGGTATTGTGTGTAGATTGAAAGCTCTGACTAAGGCCGTGAGGCCGATACGTAAGCTTATTAAATACCAGTGATACCATCAAGAGCAGTGTGCGGTTTCCTTTTTCCTTCATCTTGTTCAACTGTTGCCATGCACCTGCAAAAAGATTGCTCAGATGTGCGAGTCACTTTTGAATTGTGTAGATTGAAGGGGAAAAAACCTATTTAATCCATTTTATAATAAGGCTGTAACGTAACAAAACGTGGAGAAAGTGTATGTGTATGGGCCCTGAAGCTAAAGTGTATCCGTGTACTCACGTCCCCCAGGCCACCACTTGATGGAGGTGATGGTCGGGCTGTTCAGGACAAACACCTGGGTGGCCGGGTCATATGTTGCCGTGGTTTCAAGCCCCCTGAGGTGGGTGCCTAGGCAACGAGAAAGACACCAAGGCCCCCAAACAAACAACACGTAAAACGAGTTATCACTAAGTTATGGCAGGAGTACATTGATGTTTTCAAATATTATGCAGTGAAAATTTACACAAGACTAGCCATCAATCTCAACTAATAATGCAACTTCAAACTTTTTTTTAACCACCAGTTCCCTCATGGGAAAAAAGTTATTCTATTCTATAGTGGAAAAACCTTTGTAGGTGTTTGACAGATCAAAACCAAAGAAAATCCAATCTATTTCTTACAATTTGCATAGGTGTACGGTTTAGGACTGTCAAAGTTAACCCGACATTTTTTTTATGCTATTAATTTTGCTTCTGTTTTAGTTCTCAGGTCAAAATACTTAAGAAAATTATCCCAGTTCTAGTAGCAGCTGCTTGTGACTCGTTCATGAAGAACATGGATCAGTAGCCTAGGCTAGATCTAATTGCTGTATTATATTCTACATGAACTCAGACCTGGCTGAGCTGTTGTTACTTTTCTGTGGAACTCATAACATTGTCAGACAGGTTTAAATGCTCTTTGTATCCATAGAGCCTGTTCTTTTTTCCCCCTATAGTCACCCCTCCAATTAGAAATTGGAATGAATGAAGCGTTAACAGTACTTGAGTGTGTACGTGGGCAACTGTTAAACTTCAAGAACACTGATAAGAGGGAGTAGGCCTACTTAAACATTGAGACCGTTAATAGCCAGCTGTATGTTCCAGTGAATTTTGTGTTATGGTGAAACATTTTGATACAGAATATTTTGTGTTTCTTTCCTTAACAATCAAAACATAGTATGCCTATAACTAAACGCCACTAACGCAATTCATTATTTTCATTGTTTGACAGCCCTATTACGTTTATACAGTGAAGTTACATGTTATGAAGGACATAGGTTGTCTTTAAACTCAATATACTTCCAAACACAGTAAGGGGGACAAAAGGGACAGAGGCGGTGGAGGGTACCTGTTTTGGAAAGGAAGTCACTGAGGATGCTTTACAAGTGGGCATGCACGTTCACCGTGGCTGGCAACAAGACTGTGTGAGAACCAGGGGCAGAGCACATTGCAAAGGGAAGCCACGCGAAGTTGTACGGCCCACAACACGCACTCTCCAAGCCAGCCAGTATTAATGGTTTTAGACAGTCAAGGCCAGAGTGAAATGTCCTTTTTAATTTTTTTTAAATAGCATTTAAAAAAAGGCCCAGTGCAGTCAAAAATATGATTCCTGTGTTTTATTTATAATTCCACACTATGAGGTTGGAATAATACTGTGAAATTGTGAAAATGATAATGCCCTTTTAGTGCAAGAGTTGTTTGAAAAGACAGCCTAAAATGTCAGCTTCTTTTGGTGGAATGGAGTTTTGGAATGCCTGGTGACATCATCAGGCAGTAAATTAGTACCAAACATCTCTGCCAATAACAGCTAGTTTTGAGTATCCCCCCTCCATACTCAGACCACTCCCAGAAGGTGCTAGCAAAATTCTTGTTCGATAAATTGCTCTTTGCTAAGAGGCCATTTTTGTTTCTTTTTGACCATTTTAATTGAAAACAATCACACTAAGGTAATTAACTGTTACCCAGAAACAATTTGATATTGAGATAAAAACGACTGCATTGGACCTTTAACAACACAAACGTTTTGTCGGTGGAGACGTTTTTACACAAAATTCCCTAACGAGTATGGGAGAGTTCTCTGGTGGCTCGACTCAAATGTTTAAGAGGGTGGGCATGCATCTCTTGTCCACGCCACAGAGCATGTGGGTGACGGGAGGTTGGTGACCAGGTATGGTTTGTTCAGCATTTTACCGTGGCCCATCTCTGTCTGTGCGTAGGTGCCGATGATCTCCAGGTTCCAGGCGGGTATGAAGAATGTCTCCATCTGCTCAGGACTGGCCTGGTTCAGCAAGGTGGGCAGGAACATTGCCAGGTGGAGGTCCAGCGGCTCCGACCGCCCACGGTGCACACAGCTGGGGCAGCGCCAAGGGGCAAGGAGGGGAAGGGGTAGGGGATAGGAGGGTAGTTTGAAGGGAGAGGATGGTAAAGGAAGGATAGGACATTGTGGGGGGCATGCAAAATAAGGTATAGCCAAGGAAAAACAAAATCATTTTAGGCATAGAATAATAGACCATATAATGGGACATGACAATGGAGAGATGGTTGGAAAAGATGGGAGATTGGAAGTGTTAGTAAATAACATTTTGGGGGCAGAGAGGATGGATGAATAGATGGAGGGATGGATGAAGGGATGGGGGAGTGCAAGAACTCATAAAAAATGTAAAACAACTATGAGCTAGTCATGCAAACTGACTGCGGAGAACTGAATAGAATCATTTGCATTTAGACCTGGCTTGAATCAAGAAAAGGTTGATTAAGTTCATTCATTCAAAATAACTTTCTCATGCATGATTGTTGTAACCTTTCATTTATTTGCCTGAAATGTTAATTTCCAATGTTAATTTCACTGAAAAAACATTTTAAATTCCAAATTAACTGGCAAACTCTGGGCTGTGTTCATTAGGCACCCAATGGAAGAAAACTGACACAAGAAGGGACTAACTGGACTTGGTCCATTAAGAAATGGGCAATTTAGTTTTACATTGTAAAAGTTTTTTCATTGCATGGCCTAATGAACACAACCCTTAGGCAGTAAAATGTCAAATGTGTGACAACCAATAAATCAACATTATACTCTATGCTAATGGTACCATCTAGCGCAGTGCAACCAGCAGTTTGAAAGCAGACTCTTTAGTCCAGGGGTAGGCAACCCAGTTCCTGGAGGGCCACAGGTACTGCAGAATTTTGTTCCAAGTATGCACCACACCTGACCAATTGCGCTAATTCAGTGATTTCCTAAATTCACACACCTGGTCTTCCAGGTTGGTTAAATCCAAAATATAAAGTGCCTGCAAAACTCCAGGATCACGGCTGCCTACCCCTGCTTTAGTTTATAAGGAAGGGTGAAGCAGTTGTTAGGGCATTTAAGGTTAAGACAATAGGCAGTTTTCCATTGACCCAAGATTATTCGACAAAAGCAATGTCGGCAAAAAAATCTGAGCGATATGTGTTACGGAAACGGCAGGTCGCCTAGTGGTTAAGACCGTTGGGTCAATAACCGAAAGGTCACTGGTTCAAATCCCCGAGCAGACTAGGTGAAACAAATCTGCCCTTGAGCAAGGCACTTTTGTTCCAGGGTCGCTGTGAATAATGGCTGATCCCTGGACGTGACCCCACTCTCTGAGGGTGTCAGAGGGAGTGGGAAATCAAAAATAAACAAACTCATTTCCAATTCACACATACTTACACACTTTCACATGTGCGATATAGGTTAAATGTAAGCACCTACCTAATTATTATTAATAGATATAGGAGACATTTTCTACCGATCGGCAACATTTTTCTAAGTTCGACAGGTGGACATTTCTTTTGTCGAACTTTCTTCATTGCGACAGATGATGATGGAACCAGTGTTTTTCGAATAAATGCTGATTGCCACAAATTTGAAGGTACACGGGCATGTGACGTTGTCACGTAACTATACAAATAATGTTTCTTTGCAGGAAAGGGATTATCCTGACTTTCAAGAGAGCCTGAATTATTTACACCTTGCTTTTCTGGTTGGCTGGCAAGATTCACCATCCAATTATTTATGATCTACAGGAGTGCAAGTTTCACCATGGCACAGACAGTTGCGAAACGTTGGCACATGCAAATGATTATAATATGGAAAATATGAGTACATTATTGCATTCTATCCATGCTGGCTTTCGCAGGCTACCTGCGACATGAAACAGACAGGTGAGAGGGCATACAGGGTGTTGCCAATTTATTAATGTACAATTTTCCTAATTGGGTAATGGAAACACTTTGACCACTACATTTTTAGGATTTTGCGAAAAACAATGTTGAGGTGCGAGGTCATTAAATCCATCAGTTTTTATTGACAATTAAATAATTAAAATGGAAACGCACAACAGCAGGCAATTGTATCCATTTTCTATGCAAACTTTTTAAATGTTGGCACAAAAAAAAAAATCACTTGAAAAGTTCATGGAAACCTAGCTAGTGAGTTGCTGAGAAGAAGTGAACCAGAACAGAACTCTAAAAAAGAAGGCCTTCAGAATATTCTGAACAGCCAGTCCTGGACATTCCCTGGAGTAGTATTGTCATGGAAATGCCATGGTTACGTGATCGTGGATAATGTCCACTTCGCAGCGTCATAGAAGTGAAACATTGGCAATCTGGCATAGCCAAAACTATTTTACATCGCACAGATTTCTCTGCTTTCAGATTAACAATGGGATATTCAGGGATCTCAAACTCAACCTACACTGCATGTTCATTGGCTGGACACCGTGCGTCTTCCCTATGAGTTCAGACTTCGACAGACAAGAACAAAGGCCTATATTCATTCATCCAAGCCATTCATTCACAAACAGCCAAACAATTAGGCCTACATCCATCCACTCAAATGCACAATTCAGAATGTTAGGTCATTTGCTTAAAAAAGGTCCAAATTCTACAGTGTTAGGGTTAATCATTTGTAATGAGTAGACTAGATTCAGAGAAAATGGGGAGTAGGGGGAAAATCAAGACTTAATAGCAATCAGAGTTAAATGACATAAGCTTGGAAACATCTCATTAGGCTAATAGGCCACTACTAGCAGGAGGAGAGGAAATAAAAGGGGGTTGAGGAATGGAATCAAACTAAAAACGAGACGGGAGACATTTGGGTTCTTCGGGAAAGGATTTTTTTATATTGTTTAAGCGCAATGTTAGGGATTTTTTTTGTCCTTGCAATTGTTTCTTTTGTCACCTTTTCCAAGGTATTGGGCAGGTTATGAGGACTCTAAAAACAGACTGGCAATCATGATATTTTGAATCCAGCATATTAGTTTTGGCTATTCAAGTTTAGCTAATAACTATTGAGTTATGCCTACTGTTTGGGCACATTTTGTCTACACAAACAACTACAGTGATCTGTCAAACACCTACAAATAATCACTTTCAATCAAAATGTCCACCCCATGATTTGAAAACAATATTAAAAGAAAATCCTACGTCAAAGATCGACAACAGTCCATCCCTAAGCATCCCTGTGATCCTTTCCATAATTCAAACATAACTAGCTAGCTAAATATAAAACAATTGCACAAGCACTTTGTTGTATAAATTGTGCTATTACGTTATCATTATTATAAATTCTCTGTATGGGACTGACCGTGCCCCAACTCTGTCTGGGCGTAGGTGCCCAGGGCCTTGAAGGACTCGGCCAGGGGGACCCACTTCTCGAACTGCTCCTTGTTACACTGGGTGTACAGGGTGGGGAGGAACATGTTGAAGTGGAGCCCCAGAGCCTCGTGATGGTTGCCCCGAAACACGCTGAGGGAGGGGGACAGACACACAGGTTGACAGATGGACAGACTGGACCACTCAGCAGGTTTGTGGTCATTTTACTCGTTTAAAAAAAAAAAAAAAAAAAAAAAAAAAAAAAAGGGAGGTTCTACCTAAACTTGTCCAATAAGAATGTGCATTTTAGTTGTCTATTTCAAAGTGTTTCGCGCCTACTTAAAAGGACCCAGGTTTAGGGTTGACACTAGTGTCAACATGACCTCACTGTAAAAGCAAGACTTTTTTTTTTTTAAGGATTCTGCAAGATTCTGATAATTAATCATGGAAGTCTATAGGTATGCTAGCATAAGCTACTGTACCTATAGACTTCTAGTTTTGCGCTAACGGTAGTTAGCGTCCGCTCGCAAAACTACCTCTAATGTCCTTCATACTGCACGCAGAGACATAAAAATAGTACCCATGAGTTTCTGACTCTGGGTAAGTAGAAAACTGCTGAATTGACAGAATCTTGCATTATCCCTTTAAAGACATGCTCTGGGTCTTAGACCACCACTGAGTATTTTTTTAAACTACCCTTTTGGGCTAGATGTGTCAATGTGTAGTTCATACATGCATAATCTATGAGCAGAATTACTGTCTTACCTCAATTAGCCACAAAATCCCTAGTTTGAAAGCAACTGTCTACATGAAGCTGTGCAGTGCCATTTTACCCCACATGAGTCCTAGCCAATGAGCATCAGCTCCTCACCATTTGAGTGACAGCTAGCAAGACGCGTGCCTACACACAGTAGAGTGACATAGAGCAATGATGTGGTGCACATATGTGACATAGTACACCATTTTTGGGGGCTAACTTTTGGCTCGTGAGCGCTACTTTCAGAAGTACTGGCTAAAAAGTATACAAAAGTAATCGAGAATCTAACACGTTAGAAAAAATATTTACATTGTACAAACCCAATCCCTTTAGTTTCACTATTAAATGTGCTCTGATTTGCCTCGTCATTGTCATATTGAGAAATAGATGTTTTAAAAGAGACTTACAAAGAGAAAATATAGGCTCCTGGCTGGGGCCTTTAATATGTAACTAACATCTGACTTTTATACTTGACTTGGGATCAGGCAAATATGCCGTTTGAACAAGTGAAAGGGTAGGACATAGTGTAGCCTGTGACCTAGTTTTAATCTTGATGTGACCTTTGCTCTGCCTAGAGAGATGGTGCTGGCCTGCAGCAGTACTCCATGACTCTCACATACTAGGGATTGGGTTTTGAAATAATTTCACTATTCGAATAGTATGATGAATTTTTTTGATATCCGATATACATGTATTTTTATTTTTAAGCTGAGCACTGCTACGTGAGGGAGAGAGTCAGGCGCTCTACTGATGCAGTTGCGGAGGGGCCTTGTGTGTGATCAGAATGGAGGGAGCAGACGGAGGAAGATATTAGTCAGACCATTATTCTGGTGATAGTCTTTATTATACAATAAAAGTCTACTACTTCTCATTTTGCTAACTTTTAATGCCGTCATTGTACTACATCTTACATTGCATTAGTGAGTTCTCTCTCTCTCTCTCCACTTGCTACAGATCGAGTCTCTTTGACGCTTTGATTGGCCAACATAAAGCAATTTACACATACATGAAGGCTACCGGAGGTCACACGTCATTAAAACTAAATTGAGAAGTTTGTTTTATTAAATGAATAATTTTAAATGTTATGGTATATCCTTGTATGTAACAATGTCACATTCTAATTTCATTTAGGAAAAAAAAAACTTTTCAGTGTTAAAACTTCCAGACGGGTTGACCCCAAGTGGTAAGAGTAGGCAACACCTCCGCCACGCTGACCCTCAACACAGGGCCCTCCCAGAGGTGTGTGCTTACCCCTGTGTGGCCACGCACGACTCAAACTCCATCATCAAGTTTACTGACGACACGACTGTGGTCGAGGAGTTCAGAGACCTGGCAGTGTGGTGCCAGGGCAACAACCTCTCCCTCAACGTCAGCAAGACCAATGAGCTGATCTTGGACTTCAGAAAACCGGCACAGGTGCACACCCCCATCCACATTGATGGGCCGTAGTGGAGCTTGTCAAGAGCATCAAGTTTCTCTGTATCCTATTCACTGAGGAGTTAACATGGTCCCCTAACACCAGAACAGTCGTGAGGAAGGCACAGCAACGCTTCTTGGCCCCTCAGATCTTCAGCAACTTTTACAGCTGCACTATTGAGAGCATCCTGACTGATTGTATCGCCGTCTGGTATGGCAACTGCACCGCTCGTGACCGGAAGGCCCTGCAGAGGGTGGTGCGGATGGCCCAGTGCAAACCTGGGGGCGAGCTCCCAGCCATCCACGATGTACATGCCAGGCGGTGTCACCCGAGACATGGACTGTCCTCCATGCTCCCGTCCAATAGGCTGGACCAGTGCATCAAGGCTCAGACAAACAAACTCCTAAACAACTTCTATCCCCTGGCCATAACTGTTAAATGGCGAACAACTACTGCTCTCCCTCTCCTACAGAATATCCACACTGACTATGACCATCCACAATCTCTAACCACTCAGACAACTTACGCTGCTGCAAAAATGATTATTGATCAGATTACTCCATTACACTGCTGTCCATTGATTATGTTTTGCCATTACCATTAATCTATACTGAACTAAAATATAAAGTGTTGGTCCCATGTGTCATGAGCTAAAATAAAATATCCCAAAAATGTTCCATACGCACAAAAAGCTTATTTCTCAAATTCTGCATACATTTGTTTGCATCCCTGTTAGTGAGCATTTTTCCTTCGCCAAGATAATCCATCCACCTGACAGGTGTGGCATATCAAGAAGCTGATTAAACAGCATTATCATTACACAGATGCATGGATGAATTGGGGACAATAAAAAGCCATTCGAAAATTTGCAGTATTGTCACACAATGCCACAGATGGTTTGCAGGAGTGTGCAATTGGCAAGCTGACTGCAGGAATGTCCACCAGAGCTGTTGCCAGAGAATTGAATGACCCTGGAACTGACCCTGTATATAGCTGCTGACCCTGGAACTGACCCTGTATATAGCATTTGTCTACCACAAGCTGCCTCCTACGTCATTTTAGAGAATTTGGCAGTACGTCCAACCAGCCTCACAACCGCAGACCACGTGTATAGCGTCGTGTGGACGAGGGGTTTGCCGATGTCAACATTGTGAACAAAGTGCCCCATGGTGGGGTTATGGTATGGTCAGACATAAGCTATGGACAACGAACACAAATGCATTTTATCAACGGCAATTTTAATGCACAGAGATACCGTGACGAAATCCTGAGGCCCATTGTCGTGCCATTCAGCCGCCGTCATCACCTCATGTTGTTTCAGCATGATAATCCAAGGCCCCATGTCGCAAAGATCTGTACACTATTCATACTCACCAGACATGTCACCCATTGAGCACGTTAGGGATGCTCTGGATCTGTGTGTGCATTCCACAGGCCACAATCAACAGCCTGATAAACTCAATGCGAAGGAGATGTGTCACACTGCATGAGACAAATGGTGGTCACACCAGATACTGACTGGTTTTTTGATCCACGCCCCTACCTTTTTTAAAGGTATCTGTATTCCCAGTCATGTGAAGTTCATAGATTAGGGGCTAATTATTTTATTTCAATTGACTGATTTCTTTATATGAACTATAACCTAGTAAAATCTTTGAAATTGTTGCATGTTGCGTTTATATTTCAGTTCAGTATAGTTTCAAGTTACAACATTTATTCGCCAAGTGCACAGGATAAAACGGGTGTAAAACAGTACAGTGAAATTCCTTGAGAGTTCTTTCCCAACAATGCAGTGATTATATATATATATATATATATATATATATATATATATATATATATAATAGAAAATAAAATAAAAGTATGAATAAAAACCACACAAGAACTACAATGAGAGTTAAATAAGTTGCTGGATATTGGCAGGAACTGTAATATGCTGTCGTACACATCGACCCAGAGCATCCCAAACATGCTCAATGGGTGACATGTCTGGTGACTATGCAGGCCATGGAAGAACTGGGACATTTTCAGCTTCCAGGATTTGTGTACAGATCCGTGCAACATGGGGCCATGCATTATCATGCTGAAACATGAGGTGATGGCAGGGGATGAACGCCACGACAATGGGCCTCAGGACCTCGTCACGGTATCTCTGTGCATTCAATTTGCCATCAATAAAAATGCAACTGTGTTTGTTGTCCGTAGCTTATGCCTGCACAAACCATAACCCCACCGCCACCATCGGTCACTCTTTTCACAACGTTTACGTCGCCATACACGTGGTCTGCGGTTGTGAGGCCAGATGGACTTTCTGCCAAATTATCTAAAACGATATTGGATGCAGCATATGGTAGAGAAATTAACATTCAACTGTCTGGCAACAGCATGCCAATTGCACGCTCCCTGTCACATTGTGTTGTGTGACAAAACGGTACATTTTAGAGTGGTCTTTTATTGTCCCCAGTACAAGGTACACCTGTGTAATGATCATGCTGTTTAATCAGCTTCTGGAATATGCAGCACCTGTCAGGTGGATGGATTATCTTGGCAAAGGAGAAATGTTCACTAACATGGATGTAAACAAATTTGTTCACAAAAGTTGAGAGAAATAAGCTTTTTGTGCGTATTAACATTTTCTGGGGACTTTTATTTCACCTCATGAAACATGGGACCAATATGTTGCGTTTATTTTTTGTCTATTATTGCCCTGTTGGGTAGAGCTCTGAAGTTAAGAATGTCACTGTACTTGTGCATGTGACAAAACTTGAAAATAGGTGTACTTACATGTATTCTAATACTAACGTCCGGCTATTCGAATAAGCGTGCACATCCCTAACACACACACACAAACCTTTATAGCCACATGGCAGAGTGCCAGGGTCTTGCCCCATAGGCAATTATGTAACAGTGCATAAAACTACAGTACCCTAACATGCCTATTGCTTCACCATACATCTATTACAGACTTTGATCAGGAAGATACCAACAAACTCCTCATAAGATGACAATGCAATTACTCTTGAGGCTAATAGCATGGGGTCTGGAGAAGACTTTAGCATATAGGTGAAAGGCTTAGAGACTGTTTGTGTAATTTCAGCAAATGCTGTGTTTTGCTTCAGTGTGTCCAAAGCAGCATCAATACAGCCATCTGCACTTCAAACCTCAAAACAAGCATGAGAGAAACCTCATCGATGTTTGTCATGCCGTGTTTACCATTAGAACTTTCTGTGAAATGTTAAGAAGAAGAAAAAACATCCATGAAATGTGTTAAGGAGTGACGACTGGAGGATACCGGGAAGTATGATATTTGCTTTGATCATCCCAAACCCTTACAGAATTCATAAAGTCCATTGAAACCAAATCCTGCTTGTAAACAACAAAACTAGCCCAAATGATCTTAATTTCCTCACCTTTCATTACTCTCACCTGCATCGGTCATTACACCTAACAGGTTAGCTGACAGGAAAACAACTATTGACAAAACCCTATATCTATTTTCACATTTCTAGTTGTGATATGCAGGTCCATAGCATTTACACTGACGTCATTTAACAGACGCTCTTATCCAGAGCGACTTACATGAGCAATTAGGGTTAAGTGCCTTGCTCAAGGGCATATCACCATATTTTGGGATTCAAACCAGTGACCTTTCGGTTACTGGCCCAACGCTCTTAACCACTAGGCTACTTGCCGCCCATAGCAGGTAGCTGGCCTGGGTCTGTGTCCCAGCCTTACCTCTTGTAGCAGTAGATTTCCTCAGGGTCTGAGATGCCATACTCTCTGAGCTTCAGGATCATCTGGGCACTCTTCTTCACCGCGGCATCATATCGCTCGCTCCTGGACAGGAAGTTGAGGTCCTCACTTTGGAAGTCTGGGTCACTGATCACCAGTGACTCTGTGGAGGATATAGAAGATTGGGGGGTTAAGACATCAGGGTAAACATAGCCTCTGAACCAGGGCTTCTCACATAAGACGGGATTTTGGAAGGGTGGCCATGCGAGACTAGGTTGAACATTATGTGCAAATTGTGTAGTTTTACCATCGGATAAATACATGTGTCTAATATCATTAGCTACATTTCTATCTGCAACATAATACACCCCATATCATGTCTTATTTGTTTTGATTATGATGCCATAATGAGTCCTGCATGGGGTCAACCATCACTATACAAACAGCCAGTCGGTCAAACAACGACTATACGAAGGGCTCAAGTGACCCTAACTTTCTAGCTAGCAAGGTTGCTGCTAGCTGGCTATGTCATCTGGCAATACACGAATCAGAGCCTTGTTTACACAAACAGCATGCATTTCGTAAACAGCATGCACAAGTTACAATGAATGAAAAAAATTGGCCTTCATCTTGTCATTGGTTCACAACTATAAACAACTGACTGGTTATAACTACTGTTACAACAATAACTAACTGGCTAACCTGGCCTAGGCAGCCGATAGTGGTCGTGCAGATCTAGCGACCACTATCGGTTGCCTAGGCTATGTATAACCAACCTTCGCTAATGTAGGATAGCTAGCCAGTTATCAACTTGTTTTGTTAGCTAGCTAGCTGCTAGTTCAATGTTTTGTTTACACTTGTTTCATGATGCTTTACCTCGCGAGCAAAGACAGCCTAAACACACGAGACAAAAAACATTCCAGCCTTACCAATTTCTCTTCTTCTTTTGGTCTTCTCGATGCCTCCATCCAGAATATGTGTGAGTTTCTCCACGTTAAATGTAGCGTTCTCACGCTCTCTAGTTATGTCAGGATTCATGGCGAAATAAATAATATTTTCCCTTGCAAAAGACGACGTTGCTTGTGGCAATAAAAATGTGAGTTGTGTAACCTTGGGACCACAGGAACCAAGTTCAGCACTGCATTAACTGGAGCCTGACCAATTATTGACAACTTCCTGAATAGCAAGAAGAGGGGGCGGGTAAACAAAATCATGTTATGTGACGTTGTGAAACATTACCGCCTTGAACTGACAAAACACACAACTGGCATCTTTATGGTATTTGGCCTATTTTACCCTTTGATAACTTATTGAGAAGATGCTTCCAGCACCTGCAGTCTTTCATTTCCTTTGGGAAGTCAACTCTGGTGCAGTCAAGGAGGGAGATTCAGTGAGAACATTTGGAAGGTGAGGTGTCTATCGCAGGAGGTTGGTGGCACCTTAATTGTGGAGAACGGGCTCGTGGTTATGACTGAAGCGAATCAGTGGAACGTTATCAAATGCATGAAACATGGTTTGCAGGTGTTCGATGCCATTCCATTTGCTCCGTTCCGGCCATTATTATGAGCCGTTCTTCCGTCAGCAGCCTCCCCTGGTACTGTCTTTAACACAATATACCTAATAATAGTCAATAATCGTTTTTTTTATCCCTTTTGGATTGTATGGCTAACAGAGCAGTTCATTTTCTAGATTGATGAGTTACCAACCAGAGGAATCGAAGGCTACACTATCTATCCAGCATGCAGCAAGACAGCACCAAGTTGTTGTTCAGACTACATTTGTGGAACCCTTTGACCCGATCATTGGAGCACAGTACATCGTTCTGGGCGAGATTGAAAAAGCAGAGGGTAAAATGAGGTTTTTATTTGGTTTATATGCTTTGCAACTCCCAAAACCCACATACCTATCTCTTCACAGGCGGTGATGGTGTGATGGTCCATGCCCACGTGCTGAACTGTGTGGATGGGGTGAACCTAGCCCTGCTACAGAGAGGTGTCAATGAACAGAGAAGCTACTTCAGAGAGAGGGGGGAGAGCAAGGGAGATGCTGCTACTGCTGCTCAGCCACGTGCTCCTCTCTGACCTGGACCCCAATAAGAATTAATCTGTCACAACGCTGCACTGATACAGTGCTACTGGTGGAAAGTTATGAACCAGGTGGAATTTAATGACATGTTGTAGTGTTTATATGACCTCATTTATACCTCAGATGGATCGTGTCAAAAGGTCAGATTTTTTTATGGTTGGGACATTTTCCCATATAGCCGATTACATGGGGATGTCAAGAATTATGAGACTGTGCCTCTCGCTAATTTAGAATGGCAAAGGGTGGACTTGGGATATAAAAAGACTTCTGAGGAAATCCTGATGAATACGAAAAAGCTGCTTGTTCTGGTGCACTGTAAAGTCCTGCCATTATTTGTCATAAGATATCAGTTCTGGAAGACACCCTCTTCCTCCTGACAGAGTTAGGCAAGTTCACTGAATGTTGGGTCAGGTGTATGAAGTAGGTCAAGAAAATGCATACTTACATTCTTATTGTAGCTAATCTAAGATAAGAGAATGTTTGATGTAGCTATTTGTGAATGAAAACTGATATGTAGCTTGGAAATGTACACTGCTCAAAAAAATAAAGGGAACATTAAAATAACACATCCTAGATCTGAATGAAAGAAATAATCTTATTAAATACTTTTTTCTTTACATAGTTGAATGTGCTGACAACAAAATCACACAAAGAATCAATGGAAATCCAATTTATCAACCCATGGAGGTCTGGATTTGGAGTCACACTGTAGTGTGGAAAACCACACTACAGGCTGATCCAACTTTGATGTAATGTCCTTAAAACAAGTCAAAATGAGGCTCAGTAGTGTGTGTGGCCTCCACGTGCCTGTATGACCTCCCTACAACGCCTGGGCATGCTCCTGATGAGGTGGCGGATGGTCTCCTGAGGGATCTCCTCCCAGACCTGGACTAAAGCATCCGCCAACTTCTGGACAGTCTGTGGTGCAACGTGGCGTTGGTGGATGGAGCGAGACATGATGTCCCAGATGTGCTCAATTGGATTCAGGTCTGGGGAACGGGCGGGCCAGTACATAGCATCAATGCCTTCCTCTTGCAGGAACTGCTGACACACTCCAGCCACATGAGGTCTAGCATTGTCTTGCATTAGGAGGAACCCAGGGCCAACCGCACCAGCATATGGTCTCACAAGGGGTCTGAGGATCTCATCTCGGTACCTAATGGCAGTCAGGCTACCTCTGGCGAGCACATGGAGGGCTGTGCGGCCCCCCAAAGAAATGCCACCCCACACCATGACTGACCCACCGCCAAACCGGTCATGCTGGAGGATGTTGCAGGCAGCAGAACATTCTCCACGGCGTCTCCAGACTCTGTCACATGTGCTCAGTGTGAACCTGCTTTCATCTGTGAAGAGCACAGTGCGCCAGTGGCGAATTTGCCAATCTTGGTGTTCTCTGGCAAATACCAAACGTCCTGCACGGTGTTGGGCTGTAAGCACAACCCCCACCTGTGGACGTCGGGCCCTCATACCACCCTCATGGAGTCTGTTTCTGACCATTTGAGCAGACGCATGCACATTTGTGGCCTGCTGGAGGTCATTTTGCAGGGCTCTGGCAGTGCTCCTCCTTGCACAAAGGCGGAGGTAGCGGCCCTGCTGCTGGGTTGTTGCCCTCCTACGGCCTCCTCCACGTCTCCTGATGTACTGGCCTGTCTCTTGGTAGCGCCTCCATGCTCTGGAAACTACGCTGACAGACACAGCAAACCTTCTTGCCACAGCTCGCATTGATGTGCCATCCTGGATGAGCTGCACTACCTGAGCCACTTGTGTGGGTTGTAGACTCCGTCTCATGCTACCACTAGAGTGAAAGCACCGCCAGCATTCAAAAGTGACCAAAACATCAGCCAGGAAGCATAGGAACTGAGAAGTGGTCTGTGGTCACCACCTGCAGAACCACTCCTTTATTGGGGGTGTCTTGCTAATTGCCTATAATTTCCACCTGTTGTCTATGCCATTTGCACAACAGCATGTGAAATTTGTCAATCAGTGTTGCTTCCTAAGTGGACAGTTTGATTTCACAGAAGTGTGATTGACTTGGAGTTACATTGTGTTGTTTAAGTGTTCCCTTTATTTTTTTGAGCAGTGTATATTTGTGAGAAACAAATTCTTGATTTGATATTAGATGTATTTATGGACGAGGTGTGTGTTATCGTGTTGCTTTATTTTTTGGTAGTTAATTCTTTTCTTTTGTTGGAATTGAAGAAGCAAACATGTTGACAATATAATCTTTAATGAGTAATTATTTTCTTGATACAGTATCAAGGTTGCGTTTAAAAGGATCAGTGTCAGGAAAATAATAAGAAATAGACAAGCAAAACTTAGTCAATGACATTGCACCGTGTCCCATCAGCTCTAGTAAAACAATAATATCAAGGATAAATAAAAAAACATAAAACTCCTTTGTGTCGTTCCTTTTTTTAAGTAGATTCTGCCATCTCCAAAGAATGTTGGTAAACAAAAGCAACTCAGCAGCAACAATCATGACCTTACAGTGAGCTATGCAATATTTTCAGACAAAATTAAAATGATACATCCTGGGTAGTATTGATATTTAAGTTTATACAATATAATTTGACTTCATATAAAATCACCCTAGAGACAAGAATACCCTCCAAGCACACTGTTAACAGGTCTATTATCTAGGAGAAAATCGATGAGAATTGTATGTAGGGGTGTAGCTGCTGCCAGACACTTTGGAGGAAGCAGGGAGCATAAGTAGGCCAGACTGAGGATCTGTCTTGCAGCGGGCCATCGCTTGCTTGTAGTTGATTTTATCCTTTGTTGTGGGGTCGACGATTTCCTTGGCGTAGTTGTACTCGTCCTGAAGCTCTCTCATCATGGTGCTGTCAATCATCTTGGCTCCAATGGCCTCCTGTATGCCCACACGGTCCGTGTTGTTGGGATTTACCAGCCCTCCCGTCAGGTGTTGCACCTCCATGTAACGCAGGGCAGTTTCTTTGGGCATCCAACCTTTCAGGACGGCCTCTCCCACCGACAGGCGTTCTCTGGTCGTGGGGTCCTCCACGCCAGTGTAGGCTTTCTGGGCGTTGAGTAGACTCTGCAGTTGGCTCGACTCGATGAGGTCCCTCTCGGCTGCTTTGTGGATTGAGTATCTCTCCTTGTTGCTGATGTCAACGATGCCCCCTGTAGCAGCCTGTGCTTCCAACAGCTTTTGTGCCGTGCCGCTTTCGATCAGCTTGCGGGCCACTGCACTGCGTATGGAGAAGCATGTGTCGGTGTTTGTGTCAATTACACCTGCGATAGGATATCTTTCCTTAGGGGCAGGAACAGGGACGCTGCTTGGGGACGACTTTAGCGAGGATGCTGGCTTTGATGTGATTGAGTTGAACTTGGGCTGTTTTTCTTTTTCACCTGCGACAAGGAGTGCAAACTCTGAAATGGGCATTTTCCCATCCTTGTATTTTTGCAGATCATACTGGGTCAGTTTTCCATCTCTCAAGGCATTTTTGATAGAGTACTGCTTGCCGCTCTTGCGATCCTGCAGCACAGAGTTCTCCCCATTAGGTCCCATGGAAGTTATTTCCTCCCAATCGCACTCCAGCTCTTGCAGATGCATGTACTGGGAACGCTCGATCTGTCCCTGCAGGTAAGCTTCATATGGCGATAGTTCTTTGCCAGTATCAGGGTCCAAGATGGTGATTTTAGTGGAGACGTTGGTCTCCTTTGTCTGGGTCTCTTTATGGTCTTCCTTCTCCTTTTCCCTCTGGAGTTCCCTGATGGCGTTGTCTCTCTGGTGGATAGTGTCTTTCTCGTCCAGTATCTCCCTCTCCAGACGCTGCACGTCAGACTCCATCTTGACGCTCTTTTGCCTGTTGATCTGGCTTCTCTCGCTCATCAGCTTGGTCTGCTGCTGGAATGATAAGCTGATGTCTTGCCTCTCAGACTCCAACTTCTTCAGCTCCCGGGTGAGGTTGTCTTTCTCCCTCTGCGAGGCGTCCCTGGCCAGAATGAGACTTGTCTCTTCCCGAGAAGAGCTTGACTGAGTGCCATTCAGTCGGTTCAGTTTGTCAGAGAGCTGTTTGATTCTTTCCTCCAGGTCCTGCCTGGCATGTTTCTCCTGAGACACCAGGCTCTTCAGACGGTATCTCTCTGCTTCTACAGCCTGGTCTTTCGCCACCCGGATCACCTCTTTGTACACCGTCTTCTCAACGGCCTTTTCTCGCTGAAGGAGCTCAAGCTTGACATTGGTGTTCCTGATGTTTCTCTGAATATTCAGGACGTCATTGGTTTCCTTGTCCATGTCTGAGCGAAGACCGTTGGTCATCCTCTCCAGTCTAGGTTCTCTCTCAACTTTTAGGACCTCCTCGACAATGATACTCTCCTCGATGGGCGGTGGGGCATTCTCCAGCTCTTTGATGCGCAGTTTGATCTGTTTCAGTTCAGACTCCACTTTAATCTTCTTCTGATGTTCGTCACTCTGCTTTATTATGTTCTCCTTCTCCTCCACTAAGGTTTTAAGTTTTTGCATCTCAAGCTCTAGCTGCCGGCGGGACTTAACCTCCTCATCAAGGCTCCTGCCAAGCTTATCATGCTCAACTATCTGCTTGGGGTCCTTCTGTAGACGCACCACCTCCTGCACCACCACTGTTTCCTCTGGCTTTTGTCTATCCAGCAGGATGTACTTGTTTTGCAGGTCAAACACCATCTCCTCAGTGGTACGGCGACGCTGTTGCTCTTCGCGTAACTCCTTTCTCAGCCGATCTGCCTCCTTCTCCAAGAGCGGATCATCCTCATACTTGAAGATATCTTTGGTCATCAGCTTTGTCTCCACCATGGATTTTTCTGCTTTCCACTCATCCCTCTCTTTTCTCAGGAGGTTAATCTGGTCCTCTACGTTATTGTAAGTACGGTGCAGATGGTTCACCTGATCATTGAGCCTCTGTATCTCTCTTTCGTTCTCAGGGCTCCTCTCCTCTTTCACCACATCTTGGATGACTTCCTTCAGCTCCACCTTTGGCTTCTTGGAACGTAGGGCTTCCAGATCGACCATGATCAGAGTGATCTGGTCCTGTAAGTCAGAACGCTGCTTGTTGAAGTCTTGAACATCTTTCTTCAGACGCATTATCTCCGACTCTGTTTGTGGATCTATGCGGTAGATCTCATTGACAATTTCCTTGAGTTCGACCTTGGGCTTCCACTGCTCCACCTCGCTATACCGAATTCTGAGCTGAGAGACCTCTTTGACCAGAGAGTCTGTCTCAATTTTCTCTCCCTCTAGGCCTGATCGAATCCTCTTGGATTCATTGATGAGCTCAGGGTCCTGTTCGACTTTCTTCACCTCCCTGGTGACCACCTTGGGCTGAATGGTGGGAATGATCCTCTCCAATGCATTGATCTGGCTCCTCGTTTGGAATATCTCGTCATTCAGACTCTTGCTCTTGTTGCCTTCATCTGTGATTTCCTTCTCAAAAGTTTTAACAGCCTTGAGCATCTCTGGATCCTTCTCCAATCGAATCACCTCCTTTTTCATAACCTTCTCCCTGATGTTGGGTCTTGTAGCATTCAGGATGGTGACCTCTGTCTTCTGTTGAATGACTTCTCCCTCTTTTACTCGAACCTCATTCTTTATCTTGCCGATCTCATCTTTTAACTTGGAAGCTTCTACATCCAACTGAGGATCTCTCTCAAACTCAGTCACCTCTCTTGTCACCAGTTTGGGCTTGATGCACTTGAGGTCGTCCCCAAAAGTAGCGATTTTGATTTTCACACCCTCGATCTCACCCTGGGTACGGCTGCGCTTCAAGGCCTCTTTGTGGATTTGGTCCTCCAGATCTTTTAGGTCGGTTTCCAGTTTAGGGTCGCGGTAGTACTCGAGCACCTCCTTCTCCTCAACTCGATGCATCCCTTTACGGCTCTTCAGAGACAGCATCCTGGTCTTGAACGTTTCCACGTCAGTCTCAGCACGGCTGCGTCTATCGCTCTCCGCACTCAACTCTTGCTGCAGGCTCTTTATGTTCATGGTTGATTTTATGGTTGGTTCTATGGATTGTTTCTCATGTTTCTGCAAAAAGTAAAACAAAAAAAGCATAGTTTTAAAAGCAATTTCAGGGAAAATACTTCAACATTTTCATAATTCTGTATCCTAAACACATTCAATTGATCAAGTGGCAGTGGGAAAGAAGTTATGTGTAGCTAGATTTTCCAACTCACCTGAGCGATGAGGTTCTTAGCAAAGCCCATCTGATTGAGCAGCTGGTCATTCTCAGCTGACGTTTTAGCATAGTGGTTCACCACAGCCTTTTCCTGTAATACACAAAGAAGCACAGTCATCCTTCAGCTCACAGTGCTCAAGAAAACATGCAGGAAAACATGATGCGCCCTACATTGGTCGGCATAGAAGTGGATAAACATGAATGTAATTTGTGTCTATTGACTTCCATTCTTTATGTATTACCTGGTTCTGCACAGTATCAGCAAGAGTGGAGGTGTGACGTTTTTTGGAATCTTTGGCTCCCACATTATCGAGGGTGCTGCTGTATTTGTCAGTGTTGACCTCATATTCCTGCACAAGCAGTTGAAATAAAGATTTTATTATTCAATATCCAAATATCTGTTACACAATTAAAAGGTTTATCATGATGCGGTAGGATAATGTAACTTAATCGGAGTCTTACATTGAGGATATTCTGCAAATCTTGGGAAAGGTCAAGCACTCTGTCCAGGTCGTCTCCCTTCCTCTTGATGTCATCCACCACCCTCTGCAATAAAAATTACAAAATTAAACTTGATTGCATAATATGTGTCTTACAATGATATTTTAAGAATATCACCAACAATTTCAGAGCGTCTTGACACACAACACAAACAAACTGACCTTCTGGGAGGTCTGCTTGGAGTTGACCTGTGATAGGTCATCGCTGGGGCTGATCTTGTTGTCAGGCAGATTTTTCAGGAAGAAGTTCAGAGATTTGCTTGTGTTCTGGAATTCCTGGTTCTTGCCTGCAGCCTCTTGCAAGAGGCCCTCTCTGAGACAGAAAAAACGCAATGAAAAACACTTTTGTGGTGACAAACTGAAAATAATTATTTTCATCTGACGTTCGAGCAAACAAATTAACTATTTTGATACCATATATTTGCAGACATGGTGTGTGTAGTCAACGTTACCTAACAGACAAAGTGGCCCTGTGCTCACCTCTCCTTCAGCTGGTTGTTGACGTTAGAGTAGCGGTTCTGTAGTTGTTTGACCTGGGTCCCCTGGCGATGGATGTCTGGGCAGTACTCCTGGTAGCCCTGCTGCAGGGAACTACACAGCTGCTCACTGGTCTCCAGGTCCTGGCCCAGCTTCTTCAGTTCATCCTGAGAGCCCGCCACATCCTTACGCAGACTCTGTAGAGAACAGATATGATAAATATGTGTCCTGGTGGGGTGATTTTTAGCTAAATTAGAAGGGATGACTGATATGTGCAGTCAAATGATATAACCCTTTATTACTTCAAGTCAACTACTAGGGTATTCTCTGGTCCAATTTGTTCAAGGATACTGTAGAATCTATTTGGTTCTCTTAAGAAAGTTGACGTGTGTCCAAAATGGCACACTAATCCAAGGCAGTGTAGGCAATGGTCCTGGTCAAAAGTATTTCACTATATAAAGAATAGGGTGCACTGGTAATGTCCCACCCACCTGGATCTCCTGGGTGCGGGCCTGAATAGCATTGGGGACATCTGGGATAGGGCCATCCTTATTCAGCTTTTCCTCAAAGCCAGAGACGATGCCATCCACTTTCTTGATCTGCTTCTCCAGGTTCAGAGATGCATTAGCCCTATAGAAGAAATGGCAAAAAAAAATAAATAATTAACAGCAAGATCTGCTGTTTGATTCTATTTTCTGATAATATCATATCGCTAAGACAGGTGATCGGTGATAATGTACGTTTGTAAAACGGTCATACTTCTTGTTAAATAGGTCGGCCAGGGCTGTGATGCCATCTTGCTTGTCCTTGGTAGCTTGAAGTTTGGCTGCAAGGCCTTTGGAGACGTCCTTCTCCAACTTCGGCTGCTCCATAGCTGCCAGAGCTTCTGCTGCTTTCTACAAGAGATACAACCACTATATCATTAGGATCAGTACCATCCTCACCAACAATAGCATAACTATCCTCATCATCATCGCCATTCGACTCATCATCATTGTCATCATCATCTTTAGGAGGCACGAATCCATCAATGTCAATCTATAATTATTCAGATTTAGCTAGTTTACCAGCATGAAGATATATTGTACAGTTACAATGGCTGGTTGACATGCTTTCTATCTATCAAAAGTAGTGGAATAGGGTGCCATTTCGGTTGTCCCCTTAGACTGTGCCTGAGGCTGGTCTAGTGGTTAATGCGTCCTGCAACAAATATCACCCCCCAGCGTGGGTACGAATCCCGGCTCCACCTCTACTCTCCTTCTACTCTCCTTCTCTGTCTCCTTGCTCATTTCTACTTGTATCTGTCTCAATAAAGTTAAAAACAAGACTCTCTCTCTCTCACCTCTTGCTCCTTCAGCCTCTTGGCCAGGTCGGTGGTGGGGTCACTGCGGTCCAGCGGGGCCCTCAGACGGCTCAACATGCTCTGCTTGGCTTTGACCAGGTCCTCATCCAGTTTATCCAGCTGACCAGCCACGGCTTTAGCTTTGGGGTTGGATGGTGGGGCTATGTGGGGGACACAGGGTAATGATAATCTGGCCTAATCAAAAGTAGTGCACTATGTAGGGAATAGGGTGCCATTTTATCTGTAGCCTTAGTTAATTTCACACATTGTATATGTACACATGTCCCATAAATAGACTTTGGCTCGGGGTTTACGTGATGTGATGAATTGAATGTGATATCACAATGTGGTTTAGGGACCATGTTGAATCAAAAGTTTGAGAAGCCATTTCTCCTTATTTACAGTTAACGATCATAGCAGTAACAGTAGCAGTACCAGAGTTATTTGGAAGGCTTTGTTTTGGGGTACTGGGATTAATAGAGCAACTTTTTCCTCACCTGTGTATACGGGTTTCTCTTCGACACAACGGATCTTGTCTTTCATTGTGCCTAAATAAACAGCCCTCCTCTTCTTGATGTCGTCAAGCACATCACCATGTCTGGCGCACACAAACACACACACATAAATCATTAGAGCAGACATTTTAATTCACAAAATTGACGTGTTATTGTCCATATGCATGTCATATAATTGACATAAATGACATATTCTCCTGTTGCTTACAGGTCTACGGAGGCAATGGCCTCTGGGTCAGGGGGTGGGATCAGGAAGCAGACCCCTGGAAAGGTTTTGGTTGCCCCACTGCTGGTCAACACGTTCCAGTTCTCAACGTCTGAATTCGACTTGAGGGTGAACTTGTCCCCTCGAGTGAGTTCAGCCTAAAAGAACACAAAGAGAACTTTCCTCAGAATGGATCACATGTAAATATTCCTTTTCATCTTACAAACACAATGCCCAATACTGAGGTATCTAGGAACTTTAATGTACTTTAGTGAGTTCCATAGTTACAGTAATGTTTGGTTTTGTGATGTTTACATGAGCCTACATTACGTTGCATGCCTTGACACACCTCTCAGTGCAGTGGTAGAGCATTCTATTCTAGTAGTCACATCATTGCTTAGTAGCTTTATCAAAGATTCTACAGAGGTTTGGAACCCGCTTTGACTTCATACCATAACCTGTGGTGGAGGCTCCAGGACAGGGTCAAAGTTAAAAGGTGAGAGGAGCTGGTCATACCTTCTCAGTCTTCCAGTCACAGAGGGAATCCACGGTGGTGGACCTGGTGGGCGGGCAGCGGCGCAGCTTGAGGGGGGCGATGGTGGTGCTCCTCTTCCTCAGGTCAGCCAAGAGCTGCTCGTTACGTTGCACCGTGCTCTCCTCCGCCTGAGAGAGAGAGAGATGGAGAAAGAAAGAGAGAGAGAGAGAAGGAGAGAGAGTGGTAAAGCCAAATTGCGGAATTAGGACCACCTGCATTGCATTTCGGCATTAACCCTTTTTCTTCACATTATTTACATAATGTAGTAGTAATGTCATGATAACGTTTGATAATGTGTGAAAAAAATGTCATGTCTTCAGAAGTGAAGTGTTAACACGCACACTACCATTTATTTCTCTATTGTGGTGCAGGGAGTTAAAGCCCAAAAATTGACATTGTACAAAAAAGAATGGTGTTGAAAATTGTTTTTTGTACATGCATTATACATTGATAATAAATGTGCAGAGGTAAAAGCATGAGTTTGATTTTTTTTTTGTTCAATATGAAATGCAATGTAGCATCTTTATGATTCATGGTTGTGTTGAAAGTTTACTGCGCAAGTTAACACCGAAGATTCAGTGAGATTGAAACTGCATCCAGATGTACAATAGATATCAGTGTTCACATCCTGGCATTACCTATATTTTTATTTGTTAGTGTATGTGTGTGTGTGTGTGTGTATCAGAGAGGCTGGGAAAAAAGCAGAAGACAAATTTCCATCTAGTATGGACTAATAAACCATGTCTTATCTTACCTCCAGTTGCAGAGTCATCGCTGAGCCACTCTTCCCAATTGTGCCTTCCACTTTCTTCAGGCTAGAGTTGAGTTCACTCAGAGACTCCGATAATGTCTCCACATCTAGTTGGTACTGAACAGGGACACAGACAGACAACACATCAGAACATGGTATCTTTTTCATATACAGTATCTTTGACCTATCCAGGTTACCGATCATGCTGCAGTTTGAATGTCTATGGTAATGTGCATAGGGACATTTCTGGTTCAAAACCAAACAGAAGATACCCTTTCGATTCTGACAATAAAGACGGAAATCAGAATATTATTCTAAGCGGATGTAGATACTATGAAGCCTTGTTAATGTATTCTGAGTGACATTTACCTTCTTGAAATCCTCTATGTAATCCAGATGGGTCTCTTGGCAGATGCACAGGTTGAGGAACTTCTGCCACTCATTCCGCAAAGAATCTCTCTGAGCCTGAAACAAGTATAAAGATGACGGCATCACGTAAAAGGAAAATCTCGATATCTTTCAGGAACATTTGTAATCTTGGTGGACCTAAATGTAGAAGTCTAATCTCTAGAAGAGTGATTGATTCTTGATTGAAGACAATGTAAAATGGTAATAGTCGGGAGGTGTACTTAAAGTTTGAATTGGTTTTTGGCATGTACCTGTATTGTGGTGCTGGCCGGGTGCTTCAGCTCAATGAGTCGATCTCCATCATCCTGGAGTTTGTTCACATCACTTTCATGGGACAGCAAGCTGTTGTTCTTGAAGTTCTGATTGAGATAAAATGAAATATGATGCCCCTGAACATGTCTCATTCAGTAATGGAAAATTAAATGTACATACATGCCAGAAACCTACGAAACACCTCCTCAAGCAACATTTTCATACTTTATTGTTATATTAAGTCTTATTGACATTGAGTGACACTCTATTTGACCCCTAAGATGGACTCTCACCTCATACTGTCTGCGGACGTCCGGAGGGTCCAGCATGTGGTCGCTCCAGTCCTGTTTCAGGATTTTTGTCTGTTCGTCTCCTAGATAAGTCAGCTCCTTGTTACAGCCCTGCATGTAGTCATACAGACTGCTTAGGTAGTGGTGCCGCCATTTTGAATTGTCCTGTGGGAATAGAATAATATTCTATAACAACTGTAAAGAGTCACACCAAAAAGAGAACATATGTTACAATTACTTTTAGGTTGAAAGTGAAATCCCACCGATCCCATCAGAGGAGGCTGGTGGGGGGAGCTATAGGAGGTTGTAACGGCTGGAACGGAATAAATGGAACGGTATCAAACACATCAAACATTTGGAAACCATTCCAGCCATTACAATGAGCCCGTCCTCCTATACCTCCTCCCACCAGCCTCCTCTGGATCTCATAGTACCCATATGATAACTATGACTTACCAAAAGGTTGTTGTATTGTTTCTTGATGGCAGCATACTCCTCCTGAAACACAAATGAATTGTCGTCATGTTCACTAGCTACAAGATGTTTTCAAACACATCCATTAAATCCATGAACCCTTGAATTCATCGTCACGGAGATGAGAGCGTTGAAGAGGTTACCTTGGTGCTGGTGGAGCTGGGGCTGAGCTGAGAGCTGTAGGCCTCGATCTCCTTGTGCAGTATGTTGTGGGCAGCGATCTGCTTCTTCAGGTCAGCCATGGTGGGCCCATACTCTTCTGTGTTCACCTCCCTCTGAGAGACAGACACAGAACGGTATGGTCAGTCATGGACACAGACTCAGAAGAAAACTAAAGAGGCTTTATGGTAGTATGCATTCTTATGGGGCATCTTAAATGAACATGAACTGTAGGATAACGATGAACTGAACGTTTTGTACTGTTGTGTTAGTTGTTGTGTTGTGTACTGTTGTGTTAGCTAAGTCAGTCAGTATATAGTACAACTGAAGTAAATGTCAGCTTCGATTGGTCAACAGAACAGTTTGTCAAGGGGATGAGTACCATGATTTTATAAGGATGTTTACAATAGGGAGGCTTGGTCTTAAGTTAGTTGCCAAAGAAGAAGAGGATTGTACCTGTTTCTGATTGAGCACTGAAGCCCAGTCGATTCTGGGCTTCAGCTCCACATCGTTGACAGGCTCATAGATGTCCCGATAGAAGGCACAGTCTTTCAGCCAGCGGTCATGAAGGTGACGGACACTGGAATGACCAAAAGGTTGAGGGAGGGAGGGGAAAATGCGTTTAGTATGTTTAGCATGAGCATGATAACAAAGAGAACTGGCAAGAGCAACACATTTTAGTAAATAAATCAGGCTGGACCTCACTGTATCCCCCAATGATCAAATGTCTTACAGGGAAAGATGGATTTCCACGTTTTAGTAAATTAATCCAGCTGGACCTCACTGTATCCCCAAATGATCAAATGTCTTAAAGGGAAAGATGGAGTTCTGCAAAGACTAATCTTTTTGAAGCAGCTAAAGAGCCCGAATGATATCAGTGTTCATAAGAGATATCCCACTGGGCACACACTAGTTGAATCAACGTTGTTTCCACATCATTTCAATGAAATTGTGTTGAATCAATGTGGAATAAACATTGAACTGACGTCTGTGCCCAGCGGGATGGGCCTAGAAGAGGTCACTCACTCGCTCTCTATCTCGCTGCCTTGGGGGTGTTTGTACTTCTTGGCCTTGTCCACATCCAGGAAGAGGTCATTCAGCAGGCCCTCAGCCTCAGACAGGTTGTTTGCCACCACTTTCTGGTGCTGGAGGGGCCGGTTTTTCTTCTCATTCTCTGCATCCTACATGGCAATGGGGATGAAGACAGTAGATGAGTCAAGAGAACGAACAGTGGCCAGAATTGAAGTCCACGGACACACTGTTATTTAGAGAGAGAGAGAGAGAGAGAGAGAGAGAGAGAGAGACCGTCAGTATGTGTTCTCACCACAGCAAGTAGCTCTTCGGCCTGGAGGACATCTTTCTCCACCTGGTCGGAATTCTTTTGCATGCGTGCAATCACCAAGGCCAAGTCATTGGCTGTGGAACTGTTTAGAGGGCAGAGGTTACAGATCAGATTTAGAAAAATAGCAAAGAAGATACAAAATGCAAAGAGGCAGCGAGAGGAATGTAGAAATGGAATCTCTGTCTGAATCCTATCAATCATTTTTTAGTTTTAGACCATTTACGAGCACCTCAGTTGTTGTCCTTGACTTAAGTGACCAATGAAGGTCAAGGTCCTAAACATTTAAGATGGACGCTGAGGCCATTATCCTTATGTAAGCTATCCAGTTACAAAACCTAACAATCAAAATCATTAGATATAAAACCACAGGCTAAGAATAGATAGTGACACAGACAGAGTAGATGTGTGTGACGATGTCCTCTACGTGAACTAACTTCCCTTAGTCCAAAATCAACACTTTGTCCAAGACTAACAAAAGTCCAAATGTATGACCAGGACCAGGAGTTCTTTGTGACTTGACCAGGAAGAACTCTGGGCCATAGTTAGAACCTATAACTAGGGCACTGAGTTCTTGATGTTCAGGAAAAACTCCTGGCCCTACATAAGACAACACTCTTGAACTGAAACCAATGTGAGTCCCAAAAAGGCACCCTATTCCCTTCGTAGTGCAGTACTTTTGACCATGTCTCTGGTCAAATGTAGTGCACTACGGAGGGAATAGTGTGCCATTTGGGACGTACACCAATGGTCTCCAGCGGTGACGACCTGGGATCAACAGGAGGGTGAATCACTTCCACTGTCCCACCTGAGAATTCCCAAAACGCTGTTTGTTTGTCTCTCTCAACTATTTGTTTGTCACTCTGTCACTCCCTCTGTGTGACTGTGACTACCTGTATTTCTCTCTCTCTGCCCAACTAGTGGGTACTCTCCCAGGGCAGTGTTCAAGGTAGAGCATTGATCTCCAGAGAGGGTTGGAAGTGTGTTGAATACTTCTCCATAGCTTTGAATCCAGGCTATTCAGATTGCCTGATAAACTGGAAAATACTGTACGTAACTGTCGTCTTCCAACTTCATCTGAGTTGGGATCAATTCATTTCACCAATTCAGGTGATATACAGCGCATGTGTAGAAAATAGTCCACTACTTTAACCGTGTAGTTGAATTTGCTGAACTGACTACATTTGACGACCCCAACATGTTTGCCCATGTTCCTTTTAACCTAAGGAGCCATTTTGAAATGAAAGTGTTGTTATCAACAGTAAACCATGTATTATGATGTAATGAGATTATGCCTGTACCAGCAGCAGACGATGACAGATTCAGTAATCTGTAGATCTGTGTTCTCACGTCAATCTGTCCCTATGGACCAAACCAGCACTGAAGTGATAAGTCACTAACCTCCCCTTTAAATGCAAGCACTACAGGACTCACAAACCTCCCCTTTAAACACAACTATCCCTCCAATGACAACTTCTACAGGTGATGGACCGGGTGAAATATTTAAGTGCCTTAAACACATTAAATGCAGGCCCTAGATTTTACACGAATGCCCTCCACCATAACTAAGATAGACCTACTATACCAAAGTATCTTCACTGTGATTAAATGCAGTTGTACTGTAGCACCCTTCACAGTGCTGATACAGATGTTTCAATTGTGTTAAACAGAAAGACAAGCAGTCTATCAATCAGACAAGGACAGATGTTCCCTTTAAATATCCCGTTTGCACCACCGTGGCGAGAGGGTGAGCCAACACCCACAGGCCGTGGAGAAACCAGCTGAACAGCACAGACAGAGGCCTTATCTGCCCTGCCCTGATCAGCAGGGCCATCAGACACACCAGTGACCCTGAGGCAGGGTGAAACCAGTGGCACTCCTCTCACTCTGAATGGTCATCACCTCTACCTTTCATCTCAGCCCAGGTGTCGTGCATGGATACTATAAGACAATCACCCTGTTATTATAGCGTCACAATGACCAACTAACACACCTTCCATGTATTCACGCTTCAAGCATTTTCCTTCCCATCTTTCTCATGGGAGTCTTTTCACCAGTGTTACACCCATAGACTTACAGGTTACATCTCCATTAACATCAGTCTCCATTGGCCCAACATGAACACCAACCATCCTGGTGCTAAGCTGCCTGTGCCGAGGTCAGGTTTGATTTTCAGCCTTAGGGAAGCTCAAGTGATTCATGTTTTTCTATAGGGCGACATTTGATTTATCGCTAATTTAGGCCTACAGGCTACGCTGTTGATGATGCATTGACATAGGAGTCATACTTGATTGATGGATGAACATAGGAACAAATATCTGTATCAATCTACCTTATATAAGTACTGTACGTCCTACTCTTTCGTGGTAATGGAGAAATCTTGATGCCATCGTATATCCCTCCACGGGGAACGTTATAATGACAAATCAAATCAATGTGAATCTAATGAGCCGTACCATTTGATAAACGGCATCAAATTTTAGAATCTGTTTTACGGGACCTGAAAACACACACACACACACACACACACACACACACACACACACACACACACACACACACTGGTGACTGAGACCCTCTACTGCTTCTCCTGAGCAAATCTGACCTAAGGCCACATAAAAACCCCGCAAAACCTACAATAACATCAAGACAACCAAAGAGACAAACAACATTTCTCTTCATATCTTTACATAGAACAAAGTTCGTCTCTCGACTACAACAACATGCCAAAACACACAGTAAACCATCTATTTTCCAATCTCCATTATCTAGGAGTTAGGAATGAAATAAACAAAGGAGATTCCAGAGGATTCTATGAGAAAGAGGGCAACACAGCAAACACAGGAAATGTGAAACAAATCCAAGTTTAGGAAAAAGGAGAGGAAAGGAGGAAGGAGGTAGGGTGGAGGAGGTTGCATGACCGAGTTTGCTATCGTTCCTTAAAGACTCACGTGGTGATCTTGCTGGACCCCTTCACGGTAGTACCCTCCTTCTTCTTGAACATCCTGGATCTTTTGGTGAGTGGAAGTTCCACTCCACGGACAGAACTCAAGTCTCTCTGGTCCCCTTACACTCTCTGTTCCTCTCTCGCTGTCACAGATAAGACACACACTCCCTGTGCGTATTTTAGTGTGTGTCCCTGTTGGTGTCAGCACTGTGATTAAGCTGACTGAAAGCGTACCTGTGCCCCTCCCTGTTAACAAGTGTGTCGACTCAACACCCAGACAATCTATTTAGTTCCACAGGACCGGGCCAACCTGTTCTACACACTCCTCCTTCTCCTCACTCACCTCTCTAGTTCAACCCTCCCCGTTCATTAGTTGACTGTCACTCATTGAGGTTTTCTAAAGTCACTGTCGTTATTTTGCTAGGGAGTTAGTCTGGAGAAACATTCCGTTTCTATAAGGATCAGTGTAGAATAACCCATGGGCTTGTGGGTAATTAGATACTAATAAGTAGTGGAGGTACTGTAAACCTTAAACAAGGCAAGATGATGTACAATCCTATCTTAGTGGATGCCTGTGTACTCTGTTCCTATAGTGTGTGTGTGTGTGTGGGGGGGGGGGGGGGTTTGGTGTTATGGTGTTTGACTGTTTGTTTGATGGTGGGAAAAGGGGGTACCAAGACAAGTCGCCCATGGGCATACATTACCCGTAGGAATACTTTGTCTAAGAACACTAGTTAGAAGTGGGCGGACCACCCACTGCATTTTATTGGTTAGTGAGCTAGCTGTTGTTGAAGCAGGTAGACTATCTTAGGTGTGTTTTTGAATACTTATTATTTCCTTTTCACTGTTATAATTTGCATGAGTTATGTTACGGGTCTCGTTTCCATCCCCCCTAGACTGCAGGGCAAAAGGGGTTTGTAACAAATGTGATCTGATTTCTCTATGTGATCTTGCTTTAGTTTTTTAGAGAGACTGCTGTGCACCTTTATAAAACCAGATATCAAAGCTATTAATGCTCTATTCAATAGGTTGACCAGCAATCAACAAAGAACAGGAAAGAGGCCTAGAACGACTTATTGGGAGTGATCTAAGACAAGGGACATCTCAACTAGTAAGCCCACCCCAAAATATTTAATCATACAAATAGTCCATACATTGATAGTGTCCTTGTTTGCCAAATGGAAGACTTGTACATTCATTCAAGATTAGGGTTTCTGCTAAGCTTATCAACAATGGGAGATGGAGAGGAATGTGGTTTGGAGACTTCAATTGCAACAGAGTAAAGTGGAGGTAGAGAGCATACATTTGTTATACGCTCGGTCACATTTTAGGGGGCTTCGCAATCGGAACTAATGTGTGATCTGTGATCTGTGGTTCTAATAAACCCATAAACTCTCATGGCTTTAGTTACTCATGGGGTGAGACTAAATGGACTTTTCTGACCAGCATCCCATTGACCGCCCGACTAGACAAAATCCAAAACTCGGTTTCCATTGACTCAGGTTTTTTCGACAAAAACTTTTTTGCAAAAAAAGGTAATGGAAAAGGCAGCTATAGGAGAAATGTTCTAAAGATCGACAACGTTTTTATGTTTGACAGGGACGGATTTTTTTTCTTTATTGCGACAAATAGTGATGGAAATGGTGTTTTTTGAATAAATGATAATTGCGGAATGATTTTGAAGGTACGCGGGGCACCTGAAGTAATTCTAAATGCTAGGTGGGAGGGCATACAGGCTGTCACCAATTTATTAATGCGCAATTTGCCTAAATAGCTGTTTTTATCAACACTAGACAGTTCAATGGAAACGCACATTAGCAGGCAATTGTCGCATCTATCTTCTATGCAAACTTTCTAAATGTTGACACTGGAGAAGTTAATGGATACATAGCTACTGACTCTTAACTTATTCCCAACCTTAACCAAACCCTTAATCCTGACCCTAACCTTACCCTAATTTTAACCAATTCTGAAATTAAATATCGGTTTGCACGCCAGCCACATCCCCTTAATTTTTTCTTTACTCATGCCATACCGCGAAAAGACATTCAGATTTCTTTTTTTATTGTTGATAGATTATTTACCCCATTCCTTTTGATGGCCGTTTGATTTTTGTTAACAATTTTTTGTTTGATCTGCCTAGTTTGCCTTGATTATTTGATTTAGTTACCTATTATTTACTGAACTTTTGATTTATTGAATGTTTGATTTTCCTTCAATTTTATCTAAATAGTTTTAAAATGTTATACTGAAAAAATATATAAATGCAACAATTTCAATGCTTTTGAGTTACAGTTCATATGAGGAAATCAGTCAATTAATTAGGCCCTAATCTATGGATTTCACATGACTAGGCAGAGGCGCAGCCATGGGTGGGCCTGGGAGGGCATAATCCAGCCCACCCAGCGAATCACAATGATTTTTTTTTCCCCCCAAAAGAGCTTTATTACAGAAAGACTCGTCAGTTTCATCAGCTGTCCGGGTGGCTGGTCTCAGACAATCCGGCAGGTAAAGAAGCTGGATGTGAAGGTCCTGGGCTGGCGTGGTTACCCGTGGTCTGCGGTTGTGAGGCCGGTTGTACTTACTGCCAAATTCTCAAAAACAATGTTGGAGGCGGCTTATGGTAGAACAATTAATATTCAATTCTCTGGCAACAGCTCTAGTGGACATACCTGCAATCAGCATGCCAATTACACGCTCCCTCAAAACTTGAAACATCTGTGGCATTGTGTTGTGTGACAAAACTGCACATTTTAGAGTGGCCTTTTGTCCACAGCACAAGGTGCACCTGTGTAATGATCATGCTGTTTAATCAGCTTCTTGATATGCCACACCTGTCAGGTTGAGGAATTATCTTGACAAAGGAGAAATACTCACTAACAGGGATGTTAACACATTTGTGCCTATCATTTAAGAAAAATAAGCTTGTCATCAGTATGGAACATTTCTGGGATATTTTATTTCAACTCATTTAACATGGGACCAACACTTTAAATGTTGCGTTTATATTTTTGTAAAGTATCAACTTATGTACAACCAAATAAAATGACTTTACTTATGTCATCAACAGCCACTGGGACCATTAAGGAATGATTTGCCTATAGCCTGGTTGAACTAGACTGAACATTGTGCGGTTCGGTTTAACCGGGCTATTATTTGCCCATTGATTGATAATAACCGTTACTGTTTATGCTAATTCAGGTGTTACCTGAGGTGTTTTGATAATGCCCTCAACAAAACTCAGTTGTCATACCGTGTAGGTGTTTGGGTGGAGTACAAGGAACACAAGAGATTGGTGAAACTTGGAGGAACTGCCAGCCTCAAGGTTCCTATGGTAACACTTTTGCAGTAAGAGTGCGTGGGAAAACAATAGAGGTGTGTGTGATTGTGTGTATACAGGGGTGTAATACAGCAATGGTGTAATACATGTAGCCTAATACAGGGGTGTGCCACATTAACTTATTTAACGCACAGTAGGATTGTGATTAGCCATTTTATATAGATGTACATAACCCTATATAGATATGTATAGAGTAAGTGATTCACCAGACAAACAGTACATCATCATCTACTCATCATACTGATGATGACTCCTGATCATGGGCTATTATCAAACACACAAAATGACCCATACCACGAGGTTAGAATGCATTTCATGGTGTCTGAAGTGTGCATGGTGGAAGGCACATACCGGCTCGTGATGACAGAGCCCAGCTGTTGGTCACCGATAAGGGATCAAGGAAAAAAACGTTAAGTGGTGGGAGGAGGCTGATTAGCTTTGAAAGTTGTTAACATGTAGCACCTGTATGCCTGCCTGGGACAGAAACACACACACCCAACACAGGCATCTCATGCTGCTCACACACCCACACCTGACACAAGAGCCTATGATCATGAAACTACACTAATTAGGCTTCTGTGGGAGTGCCAAAAGCACTACTATAAAACTGGGTGGTTCAAGCCCTGAATGCTGATTGGCTGACAGCTGTGGTATATCAGACTGTATACAACGAGTATGACAAAACATTTACTGCTCTAATTAAGATGGTAACCAATTTATAGCAATAAGGCACCTCGGGGGGTTTGTGGTTTATGGCCAATATACCACGGCTTGTATCCAATTGTATGCAGGCACTCCGCGATGCGCCTAACAGCCTTAAGCCGTGGTATATTGGCCATAAAACACCCCTCGTGCCGTATTAGTTAATTATAAAAACAGCAGACTTATAAAGTCTGTGTGATAGCTTCAATTGACAACCTCTAAGCTACAGTATAAAGTCAGTATCAGTCAAACTAAAAAGTGAAAATGACAAAAAGCCAAGTTATAACATCTTGAAACGTTCAAGAGGAGTTAGGCATGAGTGAAAAAAGGACAAACTCTGGTCATGTTTGCAGCAAATGTCTCGTTTTTTTATTTTGAAGCCTGAAAACGATCCATTTCACAATTTTCTCTTTCAATACTTCACTTGTTTTCAAATCATGTTTACAGAATTCATTTTTCAGGCATCTTTGGTGATGATGCGTGAAACCATTCCAACACGCATTATCACCCAAATCCTGTTTATTAATACATGACATTGGGAAACAAACAAAAAAAATCATTGAAATAAAAAGTACAAGACTTATATAACCCCGAATTAAAGAGAAAACAAAGAGTTAGATTGAAGAGAGGACAGAAGGTAAATTGACAACCTGTAGTTGAGAACACGGTTTGCAAAAAACAAAAAAAATGCAAATAGGAGGTCCATTGAATAGCTAAAGGCTCTTGATTACAGAACTGGCTTTGGTACCGGAAAAGCTGAAGAGGTGTTAGTCACTCAAAAAGGGTGCCGCTCCCTCCCATTTAAAACCTGTTGGAATAGGAGCCAACTGATACAATGAAGTAGTGTGTACCAAAACACAATATTTCTAGACATACTTGGGTTGTTTTGGACAGAAGTTCATGAACGCTGCCTCCTAGACTTTCGGGGGTGAGGCCAAAATGAATCCTAAGTACTCCCCTTTGACCTCAAAGCTCATTCTGTCTTTTGTCACACACAGAACTTACATAAATGTTTTAAAAAGTCATATCAATAGAGAACATAAACACCTTATAGAGTCCTTTCCTGTACCGAATATAAAGTCATTGGCCACTGAACCCCATTGTTGTATAAGGAAGTTAACAGGACCATTTCAACCCTGATGTCTAACGTTAACTGTCAACCATGCAGAGATGTATTGGTGCCACAACGGCGTGCAGGACAAGACAGACGGACACATTATTCTCTATATTGAGAACTTGTCTCACAATCTAGATATTACAGTCATAAGAAAGTTGAGGCAATACAGAGGTGATTTCGACAGTATGACCACGATCAGAAATTAACGTGTTATGAGACATCACGGCTTGGTCGCGGATTTACCGTGTGTGCCTGCATTTATACCGTTTGTCCTGTTTGATCGTGATTGGGACAACACTTCCTCTCCCTCCCTCCTGTATACTGACATCGAGACGGAGTACATGAAGGCGCTTTTAAGAGTTGAAAATTAAAAGTCAATTGGGTTTGTTTCCCTCTGTAAAGTGTGTTGGGGGTTGTTGAAGGGAACAAACACAAGGCCTGGAAACCTCTAGAACATGAAGTTTCAAACTGGTAGCTTTCGAGATGGCGCTCTATACCCGATGCAGTGCACTACTTTTGACCAAGTTGTCTACTACATAAGGGAACAGGGTACCATTTCCAGACATAGACATTGTTTCCACAGTTCAGGTGGAGACGGAGAAAGTTTTCTAGAAACCCACTCAGCCTGTTTATCAATATCATGGGGGCCTATGGCTGCTTTCAACCTGAAGGCCTCACCGAAGCCTGGGACTCGATTTAGCTGCCGAAGCCGAAGATGCCCTTGATGTAGCCGGTCAGGCCGCCCTTGCCCTTCTGCTCCACCTTGTCGTCGAGGGATGGGAAGGCCACGTGGTTGAGTGCCAGATCAAAGAAGAGGGGCTTACAGGGGATGGGCTGGAAGTCAGGGGGGAACTGGACCAGGTTGGGCTGCTTCCCCACCAGGGTGGGGTCCAGGTGGAAGGTTTCCAGACGCTCACACAGAGGCTGGATGGGGGGGAACAAATTGGAGGGAGAGCAGGGAATGGTAATAGTAAATGACTAGAACCTGTCATAAGGTTTGGCTAGTCTGTTAGCTAGCAGAAAACACACGCTGTGGTTCCAATGCAAAGCAGAGGTCATTTTTCATGAACCAGCACTAGCTCCAGTAGTGAACAACTAATACCTGCCATGTCGACATACACTGCTCATGATAGCAGCAGCATGACATTACTATGACAGATTAAAGAGTGAAACCTGACCCTGTGTGGGATTACACAATGACATATAGTATGTCTGGCAGAGTCCTCCTGATATAAGTCACCCGTCACCCAAACATTGTCGTTTTTCCGTGTCAGTCTGCTAAGCAGCATTCCAGCTCTGTCCTGTATTGACTGAGGCAGTTCAGGGAGTATTCTTTCCCACAGGCTGGCCCATGTAAGGCATGATCTGCGGTAGGCACACTCCTATTCCCAAAACTACTTCCTCTCACTACTGCACAACTAACATACTACAGTCGTGGCCAAAAGTTTTGAGAATGACACAAATATTTATTTGCACAAAGTTTGCTGCTTCAGTGTCTTTCTTTTTTGATATTTTTGTCAGATGTTACTATGGAATACCGAAGTATAATTACAAGCATTTCATAAGTGTCGAAGGCTTTTATTGACAATTACATGAAGTTGATGCAAAGAGTGAATATTTGCAGTGTTGACCCTTCTTTTTCAAGACCTCTGCAATCTGCCCTGGCATGCTGTCAATTAACTTCTGGGCCACACCCTGACTGATGGCAGCCCATTCTTGCATAATCAATGCTTGGAGTTTGTCAGAATTTGTGGGGTTTTCTTTGTCTACCCGCCTCTTGAGGATTGACCACAAGTTCTCAATGGGATTAAGGTCTGGGGAGTTTCCTGGCCATGGACCCAAAATATCGATGTTTTGTTCCCCGAGCCACTTAGTTATCACTTTTGCCTTATGGCAAGGTGCTCCATCATGCTGGAAAAGGCATTGATCGTCACAAAACTGTTTCTGGATGGTTGGGAGATGTTGCTCTCGGAGGATGTGTTGGTACCATTCTTTATTCATGGCTGTGTTCTTAGGCAAAATTGTGAGTGAGCCCACTCCCTTGGCTGAGAAGCAACCCCACATGAATGGTCTCAGGATGCTTTACTGTTGGCATGACACAGGACTGATAGTAGCGCTCACCTTGTCTTCTCAGGGCAAGCTTTTTTCCAGATGCCCCAAACAATCAGAAAGGGGATTCAGAGAAAATGACTTTACCCCAGTCCTCAGCAGTCCAATCCCTGTACCTTTTGCAGAATATCAGTCTCTCCCTGATGTTTTTCCTGGAGAGAAGTGGCTTCTTTGCTGCCATTCTTGACACCAGGCCATCCTCCAAAAGTCTTTGCCTCACTGTGCATGCAGATGCACTCACACCTGCCTGCTGCCATTCCTGAGCAAGCTCTGTACTGGTGGTGACCCAATCCCGCAGCTGAATCAACTTTAGGAGACGGTCCTGGCGCTTGCTGGACTTTCTTGGGCGCCCTGAAGCCTTCTGCAGAAATGCAGTGGAAATGTTTTTTGGGGGGATTCAGTTCATTTGCATGGCAAAGAGGGACTTTGCAATTAATTGCAATTCATCTGATCACTCTTCATAACATTCTGGAGTATATGCAAATTGCCATTATACAAACTGAGGCAGCAGACTGTGAAAATTAATATTTGTGTCATTCTTAAAACTTTTGGCCACGACTGTACACCTTTCATTTACTCCACCATCGTCTGAAAGTAGTCTAGAAAATGGCAAGGCTGGAACTTGGGACGTACAGAGGAGTCAGGGTTAACACAGAACTCATTTTGTTCCTTCTTACCGTGTTGTCTTTCACCTTCTGCTGAGAGGGTGCTTCAGGAGCATCCTCTGTGTCTAAAATACAAACACACACCCTCAGCTTCAAAACACAGGCAAAATAAACCATAGACCTCAGGTCTTACAAAACACACACCAGTCAGGTCACAACAATGACAAGTCAAGCAGAAAAGTCAATACAAAGAAAGTTGCTTAACCCAGGTAAGGGTATTACCCTATAGAAACAAAAATGGCCATTGCAAGTCAGGTACCCACCTAAGATGGCCGCCGCCTGAAGCGAGTATTTCTCAGCATTGACCTCTGTGATCAGCTCCTGCACATCAGGCAGATCCTTTAGGAAAGGGAGACAGATATGTTAGGCAAAGACACTTTTAGACAGTCCCACAGTAGAGTATCAAGAATAACACGTATGTTTTCCGACCTGCATCCATTTCAATGACAGACCCCCCCCAAAAGATATATCCAAAAGATAATAGAACACCTACTTTGTGGATATTGTCATGGTTTGAAGTCAGAATCAATTGGCTCTATCATGAATAGTATTTGACCCTTCGACCAAGCTTTTCTTCAACCCTTGAGTTGCATATACAGGTAACTGCCAAAATAATGGAAACACTTGAATAAATGAGGGATACAAAGTATATTGAAAGCAGGTGCTTCCACACAGGTGCACCGAGTTAGTTATGCTTAGGGTCATGCATAAAAATACTGGGAAGGCCATTATTTTGGCTATCATGACTATGCCCCCATAGGATGACAATGGCCCCATCGAGGTGGCACGAGTGGCCACTGAATGGTTCGATGAGCATGAAAACCATGTAAACCATGCGTCATGGCCGTCACCAGATCTCAACCCACTTGAACACTTAAGGGAGATTCTGGAGCGGCGCCTGAGACAGCGTTTTTCCACCACCATCAACAAAACACCAAATTATGGAATTTCTCATGGAAGAATGGTGTCAAAACCCTCCAATAGAGATCCAGACACTTGCAGAATCGATGCCATGCATAGGTGCATTGGAGCTGTTGTGAGTCGTGGTGGCCCAACGCCCTATTAAGACACTTTATGTTGGCGTTTCCTTTATTTTGGCAGTTACCTGCATGTTAAAAATGTACGTTTACATAATGGCCCCAGTCAGGGGGTCAACGATTATAGGTCAGGGGTCAGTGTCTGTTACCTTGAGGCTGTTGTTGAGGCTCTTAGCCTTGGACTGGACCTCCTTGGCGTACTTCAGGACCCGCTCATACAGGACCAGAGCCTCGCTCCACTTCTTCACCAGCACGTACGACTGGGCTATGAAGAAACACCTGGGGGAGAGAGCGGGGATGTTAGTGACTGTGTGTATGTTTCTGTTCTGGCAGAGGCGGATCAGAAACACCTGAACAGCAGGGGTTATGCCAGCAACTGTGTGTGTGTATATGAGTTTGCGCCATTTCTTTACTAGCTTATACATCATGGCTATGAAGAAACACCTGTGGGAGTGAGTGTGTGTGTGTGCACGCAGTGCGTGTCCTCCGTCGTGTGAGCTCTGACCTGTAGGCCTTGTAGACCAGCATCTTGAGGGCCACCTCCTTCTGGAACGTGTGATCTTCCTCCAGCCCCTGCAGGGTGGACAGCTCAGCCAGACTCTGTACAAACAGTCATGAGGCAACATCAACAAGGACAAGATGACTCACTGGTAGTGGATTAACCGTAGAAATATAATGAATCAGAAAGAAACATAGTATTTCTACGGGCTTAACATTAAGGTTGAATGGCGGGCACCCCCTCAGACGATCCCGCAGGTGAAGAAATCGGATGTGGAAGTCCTGGGCTGGCGTGGTTACACATGGTCTGCGGTTGTGAGGCCGGTTGGCCATACTGACACATTTTCTAAAGTGACGTTGGAGGCGGCTTATGGTAGAGAAATGAACATTCAAATCTCTGGCAACAGTTCTGGTGGACATTCCTGCAGTCAGTATGCCAATTGTACGCTGAGACATCTGTGGCATTGTGTCGTGTGAGAAAACTGCTCATTTTAGAGTGGCCTTTTGTTGTCCCCAGAACAAGGTGCACCTGTGTAATGATCATGCTGTTTATTCAGCTTCTTGATCTGCACACCTGTTGGGTGAATGGATTATCTTGGCAAAGGAGAAATGCTCACTAACGGGGATGTAAATAAACTTGTTCTCAAAACTTGAGAGAAATAAGCTTTTTATGCCTGTGGAACATTTTTGGGATCTTTTATTTCAGCTCATGAAACCAACACTTTACATGCTGCGTTTATATTTTTCGTTCAGCATAGTTTTTGGACATGATCCTGGGTATGCTGAGTAAATAGAGTGGTTTGGATGTTTTGTGGTTATGAAGCAGGAAAATATCAAACAATTCATTCAGTTTCACTATCAATTACTGTAACATTATGAGACGACAAGGACACAGACATTGGGAATGTGCCAGAGATGACAATGTAATGTGACGTGGTGTTGTTGATAATTCATTAGTGTACACAACAGCAAAAAGTTAACAGAAAAATAAATAACGTTTTTATTGGACAACCTCAGGTAGTACCGCCCTGTTTTACTCTGTTTTCTTACATTTTGTGTCTACTGAATACGACCCAGGTGTGTTTGTACCTGGAGGATGATGTCATAGAGGCGGATGAGGTCCTGGGGGCGAGGGCCCCTTTTGTTCTCGTCCGTCTGCGGCTCCTTCAGCTTGGCCTGCAGCACGTGGGCCATGCTCTCGTTCCTCTTCACCACCGTCCACAGCTTGATGTAGGTCAGGTAGCTATGGGGGGGGGGGGGGGGGGGGGGGAATACAAACACAGGTCAAAGACTGGTTCCATGTACAGATAGGCTCTTAATTCATATTTGCTTGCATTTCTCATCTAATCAAAACGCATCGGAGAAGACGGTCTGAGGGGAGGGACCTCGGACCTTCTCCTCCAATACGGTTGAGGATGAGGTGAGGAGATGGGGGTCACCATGCGTCTTGCATCCTCTGACAAATGTCAGACAGACAGACAGAAAGACCTATCTTACCTGTGCAGGAACTGCAGGTTGGACACCTTGCCACTGGCTTCATCAGATCTCTCTCGCTGCTTCTGCAGAGTTGAACAGTCAGGGAGCATTTACCCATAAACAGATAGTGACAGAGTCTGGTACAGTCCTGGACCCTACTACTCACGTTACTGTTAATCCTATGAACTTTACTACATCAGGTCTGTAAACCCAAGTATCAATGTGATCCCTGGTCAGTTCGTAGCCCTAACTGTCATGTCTAACTTCAAATGTGTCATTCTGTAACCCAAACAGTCATGTCTGTAACTCTTTCAGTGTCAGTCAGTCATACTTACCGCTTCAGTCTTCAGCTCCTCTCTCACAGCATGGATGGTGTCTCTGCACTCGGCTAGTAGGGTCTCGTACAGACGTTCCTTGGTCTCCTCATTGGCTGCCTGTGGGGAACAAATGGTGATCCTGTATAAATATGACATAGAATATAAAATCCTATTTCCATATATACCTCCCCTGACCTTCTCCTCCAATGGGTATTGAGAAGGATATGAGGATAGAGGACACGAGGCATGAGCAAGAGAGATCTTCCCTATGCCTGTGCTGTGGGCTTTCAGCACAGCCCCCCCCCCGGCACTGATGCTGGGATATGAGATTCGTATTTCTTTGTGTGATAACATGAAACCGTACGAAACAAAACCTCGGAAATACCTTGAAAATAGCTACGTCAGCATTTCACTCACACGCGTGCTCATACTTGAAATTGTTGCCCGTAGAGCCTTGCTTAACGGTACAAATCAGATTAAAATCATGCAAATGTAAATATTAGCGTAAAAGTTAAAGTAGGTCTTGGGTAAGGCTGTGACTGGGGGAGACAAACGTACGCAGCAGAGCAGGTTGCTGTAGACATTCCTGTAAAAGGTCAATTCCTAGTTACGGTAACTCAGGACCGATGTGAAAGAGAAGCCTTGTTCTTCATGTCCCCCAAGATGTAACACAGGCTTATTGTGTACGTTACAGTAGGCTAACATACATGTTTGGGAGGCAGCCAAGTGTTGTGGTTTATATTGTTTATGAACAATGTCAGTCGTTTTAGAAGATGAGTGAGTCAGAAATATTACAGTATCGTCAATGACTCATATGTGCTAGTTAGAACGTCCTAGCAGTGCCCATACTAAATAAAAAATGACTTATAAAATATGTTTGTTATATATTCCCCTGCGGACAAATCCATCCAATCTTAAATTATTTTGCCGCATCTCATCTTCTGACGAATCGGTGTACATGCTTGTGAGACATAGTAAATCTGAGGATTTGCCGGTGTCTTCTCTTCAGTTGACAAAAACGCTTAAGCAATCGTTAAAGCGCTAAAACATGGCGGGGAATGATTTGGGAGCGTTCCACTTAAAAAAGGACAACTCTGCCACTTTTTAACCTCAAGTTCATCATCTCCACCACCATACCAGTGTCTACATATTTGAAAACAGCACATTTATATGATCTGTGGTTGAAAATATAACATCCTAAAGAAATGCTTATCATTAAGCACGTTTCCATCCATTTATGAGAGTAAATTAATACTGTATAAAAAAAAAATGGATCACGACAGCTGTGATGGAAACCGATGGTTACAGTACAATTTCATAAATGCCGAAAGATAGCGTTCATTCGATAAGGTGGAATCTTTGTGTGTCGGTAAAATGAATTATGCGCGAAATGGTGGTGGAAACTCCTTAAAGCACAAATAGACATTATAATCATATTGAAGTCATGAGATGATATGGTGTGTGTTCCTCCCACTACAACTCCGGGAAACCATGCAGTTTAGTAGGTTAGGCTACAGATGAAATCATTGATGATGAACTTCACAGAGTGGTGAAAGTGCACGGTGATCTTGATGCTCCTCTCCAATAAATAATCGAGGGTCTTATTCTGGTGACATGCTGATCGATGCTTGGCTGCCATTTGACAATAAAGATATTCCTCGCTCTTAATAGCGTCATTATGTTAAGTAGCCTACCCGCACTGTTAGGCTTGGGCGGTATACCGGTCATACAGTATACTGGGGTATTTCGAAATACCGACGGTATGATTTGAATACCGTTCAAAAGAATAATAAGCAAACCAAATGCATAGCTGGAGCCCTTAGCTGGATATAATTTAACACATCTTAGATTTCGTTAGAAACAGTGGCTTGGCACGCACCCACATTATTTAAATGTATTCTTTTTTTTATGTACGAGGTCACTGCTTATAATAATAACTACATATCGAATGGGTCAAATAAATGATATCCAGGTACGGGCTCCAGCTATGCATTTGGTTTGCTAACTTGACATCTAGAAGTCAAGATCAAGCTTCTTGGTTACAGCAGAGACATTTAAATCCTTTCCGTGATCAAGATCTCTGTTGATTAAATTGTTGTGTGTGCAAAAAATGTATAACTACTTAAAACTATATAAATCACCACTTGTGTGCACTTGCGTTAAGACTGTATACCCCAGTATGGTAGAGAAACAGTAGGACTATGAAAACCTGGATAACGCCCAACCCTACGCTCTGTAATCTGACCAGAATAGGGACATTTGCTATTTAACACAACAGTTTGTGACAAAACTCTTGGTAGAGTTGAAAATGCGATGGAAACACATTCAAATGTATTATTTAATTTATAATTTTTTTCAGTACATGAACTTAAGAGAAAAAGTACATTGTGTGCACGTCATCATGCACTGATTTTTGGAAGTCAGTTTTGTGGATTTTGGAATATCCGCATCAAAATCTGTCACCAATTGGATGGAAACCTATCTTGTGTCATCAAAAGTTAGGATTAAAAAGTATATATACATTTTAAAAACCTGCAATGTGTTTCTAGCCAGAGGGATTGTATTTTCTTCCTCCCCACATCACCACAAATCTGTGTTTGAAAATCTGTGTTTTTCAAATGAAACTTTTGATGACGTCATTGGGTAGAATGCCTTAACATTATATATTGTTCTACAAAACGTAGAAATGCACCATTTTCACATATGTAAACAACAGTATTGTGCTGGAGATAATGAAAATGAGGCTGAAAATGTATGAGAGTTGCCCTTTAACACAAATTCGTATTGGGCAGACTATGAAGTAACATTCACTCCTGTCCATCCAGAATGTGGGGAGGGTGTATTGTGGTGAGACATTCACTAGTGCCACCACCCTGGCAACGCCTAGCCCCTAACAGGACTGGGAGAACCAGTCTGGTGTCTTCTGTGCTCTCCACAGAGGGAGGGAAAGAAGGAGGGACGGCACATCTCTCTTCAGTATGTCCCCTAGGGATTGTGCATGGCCTTAAATGGCAGTTCCGTTGGAATGGTTGAGGGATCCCTCACGAAACCCAGACAACAACAAAAAAGACCATGATTTGGGGGATTTTTACTAAATGTAATCCACAGAAGTCCTATGGATGAAGGATTGTTGACAGACACAAATGTAAAGTATAAAAGCATAAAGTCTGAAATAATTAAAATTGCCATATGACATTGACCTTACCTAGGCCTCCTTTTAAGATTCCATAATGTTTCATTTGTGAGCTACAAAGCAAAAATGTACATCAAATGAAGCTTTACTGCTTGCTCTGTAATAAGAGTAGTATTTTAATGTTTGTACATTTATGAATATTGAAATATATACATAAACATGAATATTGAAATGTAACATAATATACTCTACTGGCATATCAAAGTTCCAGAGTGGGAACTCTGCTACTTTTAGAGTTCGTAAGCATTACCAACAGAGTGAATGTGAAAATGGATTCAAAATTATCACGTTCTACTGGTGATTTGCAGGATGTGCAATGATACAAGTAAAAGGAGGGTTGATATTGGTATAGCAGACAATGTAACCAATCGCTCTGTATAAAAATGGGCCAGAACTTTAGACAACTGAGGTAAATACAGGGGAGTGTAGAAGTTGAGGCAGCCATAGGGGGAAAGGTATTATGGTCCAACTGTTTCTGAACCCTTGTGTTCCCCACATCAAATGGTACCTTCCATAAACGTAACATAATTATTGACTGACAATATATCAATTAAGGACTGAAGTGCATAAAATGTTAACCCTCAACTCAAAAAGCACATTTGGATACAGTCGGTTGAGGACAGGACAGGTATGAGGGGAATTTCTGACCAGACCCAAATTCAGCCTTACTTCAAAAGTGTCAGCACAACAATTACATGTAATGCTCTGCCACATCTAACACAAATAATGGTCCCACTCCCAAACTGATAACCATTTAGCTCCGATGCTAGTCTGTCCATAGAGACTAGGGCTGATGGGTGTAGCCATGTGAGTGTGTAGGTTGCTATGCATAGAATGCAGTTTGACAGCACGAGTGGCAGCATGCCAGAGCCTAGTGCAGGTGGGTGTGACGGGTGTGGCCGCAGGGAGGGAGAGGTAGGCCAACAGGTAGCCCGACAGGGAAGGTAAGAAGATTCTGACAATAGACACCTGTCAGAGAGCTGTAGTGGAGCGAACGCCACCTACTGAGACCCAAGGTGAACGACATGTGATGATCGCCACCGTTGGACTCCTTACCTGCCTTTAGGACAACCTCTCCCTACAGACTGGTTGAGAACAGCTCGATACCACTAGAGAAATAGAGCACTGACTAGGCTGCAGCACTAAACCCCTGTTCACTGGCCCCCTAGTTCACCAACAGTTTCTCTAGTTCCATTAGTTCACAAGGTATCCTTGTTCACTAGGCTCATAAGTTAACTACTAGCCCTGCAACTTCATCCCACTAGCCCATAACGAAGCAGAGGTGTCCAAGCAGAACAGCAAAACCCTTTTCAGGGCTTGACATTAACAGGTTTTTTTTGCGACCTGTCCGTCGGACAAGTAGGACAGATTCTTTACTTGTCTGAAAGCTCAAGTTACTTGTCCCCCCCCCCAAAAAAACAAAAGGCCTGTACCACCATAGGCCAAAATAGGTGACTGATATGCATGTTGTAAGAAGCAAAGAAACACTTTCAAAGAAGATAGTTGGTTTATTCAGGGTTCATACACATTCTGACAGATGCCAGAATTACATGGCCAATATTGAATATTGAAAATCGCAGCTTTCCAACAATGTCAGATTTATTTCTCAGCTCCCAATGAGGCGGCTTTGCAACCGGTGTTTGTAGCATTGGTGTATTAACGCACCCGTTCAACAACTACGCAGTTGATGAACGCTCACAAGGCCATTTACAGTTATTCACGAGTGTGCTGGTGAAAGGTTTAGAACATGACGCTAATACATGCTAATAGCTAAATAGTTAACTACCAAGACAACTAGCCAGACTATACAATACGTTTTAAACTGGCCATCTAGTTAGTCTGTTGTCTATCGTTATTTTAAAAGGCTACCTGCTGCTGCAATGTCTCTCTCGGGCAACGGCTCACTGGCACAGATAATGCACACGTACGACAGTACGAACCCTGTTTGCTGGAACAAACAAAATATGCACAGGGTGAACTCAAAAGCGGAGCTTGCAACTGCAGGTGATTGAAAGACTGCTCATGCCTGTCAATGCAATACAATAATTATACTCAGATGTGCTCTGCAGAGATTGGGAAAACAGCACGCAAGACAGTTTAGATCAAATTCTAATCTGAGTAATTGTTTGATATTTTGGTGTGTGAATTATTTAGAATTTGTCTAGTCGGGCAACTTAAATCTATATTCTGCTTGTCCGACTTTTTGTTGTTGGTTGTCCCGGACAAGCGTTAATGTCGAGCCCTGCTTTTAACACTATCATTCTGACCTGAAGCGTACTGTGCCGGCTCTGATAGTTTCTTTTCACAGTTCTAGCAACTGCGGTGGATGCGAAACCAGGCCAGGCCAGTCAAGTTTTGCTTGGCTCAGTACTGTGAAAACGTGACTAGTCCCCTGGTAGGGTCACTGACCTGGGCGATGGCGGCCTCGTTGTCTCCCAGGCCCAGCAGGAAGATGCGGGCCTTGTCGATCTTGACGGGCACCGTTCGGCCTCGCCACTCCACCTCGCTCATAGTGGCTGCCTGCTTGGCTCTCGTCTGTGTGATTAGGGCCTGGAATAATAACATGACCATTCAACAGTATGCTACATAAGACAGGTCTGTTCCAATATCCACACTAGCCTACTACTGAAAAAAATAGAATACAGACCCGATACATTGCCTAAGTGTTATAACAGTATGGACAATGGAACAAAGTGATTTTCTCCGCACTAAAGAGTAAAATATAGATGTAGGGACAGGTTTATGGCCATACTTTCCAGTAGTAAAATAGTTGTTACTGTGTATGTGTTTTACAGTGAGAGGGACCACACACTGACCTCTAGTTTCTCAGCCATCATGCCTCCTCCTCCTCCTGCACTGAGCCTCATCTGCATCAGCTCATTCATGGCGTTCTGGTCACCTGGGGTCAGAGGGGAGTAGGGTTGTTCACGACCAGTCAACTGACCGGGAACGAGTTGTGTGTGGGTGTCTGTTCGGTGCGAGGGTGTGGGAAAGAGAGAAGCTGTAGAACGCACAGATGTGTGGGATTTTCTCGATATGAGAGGTGTGCATGTGTGAATGTGAAAAGTGCCAGCCACTGTCAATGTGAGCGACGGGCTGTGTGTGTCGCCTACCGATGTTGTAAGCACAGTAGCGGATGTTGGGTGAGATCTCCTCCACACGCTGGTGATACAGCACTGCCAGCTCCTCAGTAAAGGCACTAGCCAGCTTCTCATAGATGGTCCTGAGGGAGGTTACAACACAGTTACATGGAATTTTCTATAGGTCACAAGTAGCAAGATGGTGGTCCGAGAATACAGCTATATGCTGAATGCGTTTGGATATGTTAAGCATACGCCTACACTTAGGTACCTCTCGTTAACACCAGACAACTTGACATCTGCCAACAAACAATGTAGCCTATATTGTTGAGGCCTCATTTGTCCCATGTGAAATGATGATCTTAATACTCTAGATCAAAAGCTCAGCAATCAAAAAGGGCCACACTTTAGGCATTTCGGTAGTAGAGTGGGGTCAAACTCACTTGCACTTGTTGAAGGCCTCCGTGGCAGCCTTCCACTCCTGCAGCTCAAAGCGCACCATGCCACTCAGGTAGGAGGTGTAGGCCTGCAGACAAGTTGCTTTCATTATTATTAATTCAGAGGTCATCAGCAGCTATTTCGGCTCGGTTAGAAAGACAGGGCCCTGAAGCGCTCTTTCCTCCAGGACATGCCCAGCTGCCATGGACACTCCCAGCTGCCATAGTGTTGGTTCCTCAACTGATAAATATTTGTCTTCAAATATTTGTTTCAGTTAAATTGTTACTTCACTTCAACAGCATTTGAACCCCATGTTGAAATAAATGAAGGTGAAACAATAGGGAAAGTCACTGACTCTCCAGGTCAGGGCATTAGGCTACCTGTGCTTCCAGTTTGGTCTTGGCATCCACACGAGGGCTCTCGCACAGCTTCTCCAGCCTCTCTCCATGTTTGGCGGCCTTCCGCAGGCGGGACAGCAGGTGGAAGCGCTTGCGGGGCTCTGTGTTGGCCTCCTGCTTCAGCTGCATGGCATAGCTCCACGCCCTCTCAGCCTCCATCAGTACCAGCAGTAGATACCTAAAAGGGGAATGGCATTTGTTATAGTCAAGGGACTTGGGCCAACTTGTGCTGGCCGCTATTTTGGTGCCTCTCTGGGCATTCCATGCATGATGAGTATTTTGATTGTAGTTCTAGAACAGAATGATGGTTGTCGGCATGTATCATGCATGAAGTATTTGGATTGTAAATCCAGTTGTACTTTAATACTGTTGTAAGAACGGGATCGGGTACTATTACCTGTTGTCAGAGTACCGGTTGTCAGAGAGCATCTCCACAGTCATTTTCTTCCCAGTGAACTTGTGCCTGTTGCCACACTTGAAGCCCAGGGTCTTGCGCAGACGACGCAAGCGCCGGGAGCAGTATCCCCTAGGACAGAGACATGGGTGAATTTTAGTGTGAAACTATGAGCCAACCATAAGGTATGGTCTATGGTTGTCAAACACCCATTCGCTGCCATAGCCCAGTCCTCCATCTCACCTGTATCTTTGATAATCCCCGTGTCGCAAGCCATGTTGTTGCTGAGAATCCTTGATGATCTGGAGAACTGCAAGTATGCGTTAGGGGCCAGTCTACTAGATTCACACAGGAACCTAAAGCTAGCTACATACACAGTGATGCATTAGAAAAGCCACAGTAACTATACTTTAGCAGTGGATTTGAATTATGTGATGGATGTAGCAGGTTGACAATGTTAATTTACTTAAATACAAATGATTTTAGCAATATTCTAATGACAACATCTGTAAACCGCTTTTCTAATGACACTTAGCGCTAGCCTTCCGACATTACGTTAGCTAACTAACGTTAGTTATAGAAGCCCACCTCCACCAAAACATACTGGTGTCGCTAAATCACATATTGGTCCCGGGTCAGCTTTATAGCTTTAGAAAGGATACTCTCCAGTCCTATTCCATCTTCCGTTGTATTTTCTTTATTCTCGTCCATAGGTAATATTTTTCCTTCATTTTGCTTGTCAGATGCCATTTTTCTGCTAGTAGCACCCCAAAAAATGCACCGGAAGTAGACTCAAGCGTCAACGTTGAGGGAAGGGCTTACCTTTTAATACAATTCTTGCCATGTTTACACAAGACACGCAACAATAGCGAAATAAACAATTCAAAACAGTCCAATTACACTTAAAACATTCTACAAAAATATAAACGCAACATGTAACAGTGTTAGTCCCATGTTTCATGAGCTGAAATAAAAGATCCCAGAAATGTTCCATACGCACAAAAAGCTAATTTCTCTAAAATGTTTTGCATTAGTTTACTGTTAAGTGAACATTTTCTCATTTTCCAAGATAATGCGTACACCATCTTCTTCTTCTGAGTGTAACGGCGGGTGACATCTAATATGCTGCATTACCGCCTTCAACTGGGCTATAATATATACATGATACTTTGTAAAACAAAAAACATCCGTCAAACTAATCCTACACTCACTGAAAACCCACTACTCCATTCCACTACCTTGACCCTATCAACTTCTGCACCATGCCAATGTCCTGGGAGGAGGGAACACCACCACTCAACACACCCTGTAAAAAAATTAAATAAAAAATGAATTATTATAAAGTCAAATACTTCTATGCAGCTGCCACCACATCTATTTTCTGTGATTGTCTATCAATTTCTGTGGTACACTTGATAACCATTGCTATGAATGCTAAGAAGCCAACCTTACTGAAGCATATGTCACTCGTTTGCCTATCCCTCTGTGCTGACACAGATCTACTACTCACAGGGATCCTCTCAGGATCCCTCACCCTTGATCCACCCTCCTCTGCTTTTGACACCTTCTGCACTACTCTGACTCTGGCCATCTCAACCTACCTCTCTCGCACCGGACACTTCTGATCCCCAGCAACACGGCAAGCGGTACCGACGCACAAAGTCGAGGTCCAAAAGGCTTCTTAATTACAGCTTCTACCCCCAAGCCATAAGACTCCTGAACAGCTAATCAAATGGCTACCCAGACCCCTATTTTACACTGCTGCTACTCTCTGTTTATAATCTATGCATAGTCACTTTAACTCTACCTACATGTACATATTACCTCAATTACCTCAACTAACCGGTACCCCCTGTATATAGCCTCACTTGTTATTTTACTGCTACTGTTTAATTATTTGTTACTTTTATTTTCTATTTTCTAATTCACACTTTTTTTTCTTAACTTCTTATAGCATTGTTGGTTAAGGGCTTGTAAGTCAGCATTTCACTGTAAGGTGTACTACACCTGTTGTATTCAGAGCATGTGACAAATTTGATTTGATTTGAACATGGGCACCCCTACAGTTAACACACAAAATGTTATCCACCAAAACTACACAATCCTCTATCCCATGCCCTCCTGCACACTTCTCAAATCTTGGAATCTCCCTCCTTCAAACTGCTGCAACATGACCATAAACATTGCACCTGAAACAGCGCAGTGGATTCGGCACGAATGCTCTGACTGGATAACTGATATATCCTAACATGGCTTTTGTCGGGTAAAGACTGACTCAAAACTCAAAATGACTGACAGTGACTCCTCTGCTTCACCAAGCTCACCACTGGGTCTGTGTCGTACCAAACGGTGGGCAACACAAACACCAGGAATCTTAAACTTCAATTGCGCCACCTGTACACAACGCTTAGCCAGAAATCAATCCATTCAATGGTGCCCTGTTCCTAAGAGCAAAGTAAGAAACAGATCTTGACCCAAGTTAGGTAACATGGAGTGTCCGCTGCCTCTGGTCAGAAGAAACACAAACAAATATCACAAGTTCACCACCCAACTCTCCAAAAAGGTCACTCCTACTGGACCAAATTCTGCTTTATCATGTCCATTGATGCCAGGCTTAGGCAACAAGCTTTTCACCACACCTTCTACCTCACTTAACTCGCCTTCATTCACTTCCATTTCACCTCCAGAACTCAGTCTGGCACCTGACTGGTGTGGCTTATTAAGAAGTTGATTAAACAGCATGATCATTACACAGGTGCACCTTGTGCTGGGGACAATAAACGGCCACTGAAATGGGCAGTTTTGTCACACAATGCCACAGGTGTCTCTAGTTAAGGGGGCATGGAATTGGCATACTGACTGCAGGAATGTCCACCAGAGTTGTTGCCTGAGAATTGAATGTTCATTTCTCTACCATAAGCTCTCTACCAAAACATTGTTTTAGAGATTTTGGAAGTACTTCCAACCGGCCTCACAACCGCAGACCACGTGTAACCACGGCAACCCAGGACCTCCACATCAGACTTCTTCACCTGTGGGATCATCTGAGACCAGCCACCAGGACAGCTGATGAAACTGGGTTTGCACTACCAAAGAATTTCTACACAAACTGTCAGAAACGTTCTAAGGGAAGCTAATCTGCATACTCATCATCCTCACCAGGATCTTGACCTGACTGCAGTTCAGCGTCGTAACCAACTTCAGTGGGCAAATGCTTACCTATGATGGCCACTGACATGCTGGAGAAGTGTGCTCTTCGAGGACTAATCCCAGTTTCAACTGTACCGGGCAGATGGCAGACAGCATGTAGACAGCGTCATGTAGGCGAGCAGTTTGCTGATGTGAACAGAGTGCCCCATGGTGGCGGTGGGGTTATGGTATGGGCAGGCATAAGCTAGGACAACAAACACATACCGTGACGAGATCCTGAAGCCCATTGTCGTGCCATTCATCCGCTGCCAACACTTCAAGTTTCAGCATGATAAAGCACGGCCCCATGTTGCAAGGATCTCTACACAATTCTTGGAAACTGAAAATATCCCAGTTCTTCCATGGCCTGCATACTTACAAGACATGTCACCCATTGAGCATGTTTGGAATGCTCTGGATCGACGAGTGGGCGGCAGGTAGCCTAGTGGTTAGAGCGTTGGACTTGTATCTGCAAGGTTGCAAGATCGAATCCCCGAGCTGACAAGGTAAAAATCTGTCGTTCTGCCCCTAAACAAGGCAGTTAACCCACTGTTCCTAGGCTGTCATTGAAAATAAGAATTTGTTCTTAACTGACTTGCCTAGTTAAATACAGGTAAACATTTTAAAAAGTACAAAAGCGTGTTCCAGTTCCTGCCAATATCCAGAAACTTCGCACAGCCATTAAAGAAGAGTGGGTCAACATTCCAGAGGCCACAATCAACAGCCTGATCAACTCTATGAGAAGGACTGCATGCACGCTGCATGAGGCAAATGGTGGTCACACCAGATACTAACTGGTTTCTGATCCACGCCCCTAGTTTTTTTTTTTTGTATCTGTATTCCCAGTCATGTGAAATCCATAGATTAGGGCCTAATGAATTTATTTAAATTGAATGTTCTTTATATGAACTTTACCTCAGTACAATCTTTGAAATTGTTGCGTTAATATTTTTGTTCAGTGTATATGAACATATATACAGTGCATTCGGAAAGTATTCATCCCTTCACTTTTTCCACATTTTGTTACATTACAGCCTTATTCTTAAATAGATTAAATAGTTTTTCCCCCCACATCAACACACAATACCCAATAATGACAAAGCAAAAACCGGTTTAGACATTTTTGCAAATGTATTAAAAAAAAAAAACCTGAAATATCACATTTACATAAGTATTGAGACCCTTTACTCAGTACTTTGTTGAAGCACCTTTGGCAGTGATTACAGCCTCGGGTCGTCTTGGGTATGTGTTACGGGAATTTTCGAATCCCAATGCTATTAATTACCAATCAATAAGCCATGACTAATCCCCAAGGTTTGTAAGACCCTGGGTTAATAATAATTAGTCAAGGACTCAGCTTTCTGCAAAAGATCTGTACAGTTTATTCAGAGAACGTTCTGCCGTCCATTTTACCAGAACATCATTATATACCAGCCTCCTCATTTACGCACACTCATTACACACTAACATCAAGAGTTAATTGTCCTCTTCCTCAGAACTCTCAACACCGTAACTCCTGATCCTGCCGACATTTTAAGTACTCTGAGATTAGGGAAACCTGGAGGGTTCAAGCTAGGTCAGGTCAACCACAGTTTACCAGTTCTTAATGTTTACTTAAACACACAGCCCCCAATTCCTCTCTCATCCTAGACAATCTCCTGAGACTTATGCTTAACCCTTTAGTTACTCATTCAACAGGCTATATAGACCCTATCCCTAAATTCAGGGTAGAATTATTTAATCATTTACACTCAAGCAGAAATCTCCTGCAACAGTATGACGCTACAAGCTTGGCACACCTGTATTTGGGGAGTTTCTCCCATTCTTCTCTGCAGATCCTCTCAAGCTGTGTCAGATTGGACGGGGAGTGTCGCTGAACAACTATTTTCAGGTACATTCAGAGACTTGTCCTGAAGCCACTCCTGCATTGTCTTGGCTGTGTGCTTAGGGTTGTTGTCCTGTTGGAAGGTGAACCTTCGCCCCAGTCCGAACGCTCTGGAACAGGTTTTCATCAAGGATCTCTCTGTTCTTTGCTCCATTCATCTTTCCCTTGATGCTGACTAGTCTCCCTCGATCGTGACTAACATCCCCCCACCATAATGCTCCCACTATGGGTGAAGTCATGGTAAACGTTGTTTTTTTACATTTAAGTTGAGACACTGTTACCTAACTCCCCATAAGTTAAATATAAACACTTGCGTCGGGCTGGGGGTTTCATTTCTCAGTTAAGGGTGAATGTTTGGGAAAGGCTTAAAACCGAGAAAAAAAATATATACCATTGCCTAGCACTGGGTTTGAACACAAAACCCTCAACGCCAGATTGCAGCTTTTACACCCATCCACCATCCCTGTTCACAACGCCCTAGCAAGCCAACAGCTTACTTTAAAGTAATTGCGCTCACTTTTCCCCCTAGTGGCCGGGTTTGAAGGCAATTCTACACGTTCTTGGGACCTGGTTGGATATCTCTACTTTGACTTCAAACTAAAGCGATCTCCCTGGTCCATGAACACACACACACACACACACACACACACACACACACACACACACACACACACACACACACACACACACAGAAAGAAATCCCAGACTACATCCACTATTGAAGCAGTGTCCTTTATGTCCCAGTGTCCTTTATGTCCCAGTGTCCTGCAGGTAGAGGAAGTGTTAGATCTATCTCAGTGTGTATTCATCACTCATGACTGTCTGTCTGTAGACACCGGGACTGTGACCTTCGGTTGAGTCAAAGGCAGACAGCAGCACACACTCTCACACAACTGAGGACTAATTTACCTTCACAACTTACACTTTCAAGGACACAAACAAACACACACTCACACACCAAATGAAGGTTTTTCTGACAGCAGTGCTTCAGACACTAAGTTGATTCCCCAGATGGATTTCTCCATCTGTGTTTCTACCTCAGAACTCCCCGTTTCCTGGAGATTGATTGTTGAAGAGAGAGATATTGAAGGTTTGCCTTTTATAGCACCCCTTTGTGTCAATGAGACCAAAAGGGATATGAATGATCCTTGTCACACAACAGTATAGTGTCTATTGTGGCAGCTGCTTGGCAACAGTTGGAAGTCATAAAGAAAAGTACAAAGCACTCAGTTCACAGTTATAACAGAAAGCAGTCTCTTTCATTAAATGTATGTCTTTTCAGTCACTTTCATTTCATGCTGTTTTAGTAATCAACACTATGATCAAGATGGTTTGATTTTACTCTTGGAGTCAGTACCTTATGGAAGCCTGACACCTAGTGGTGCATTTCAGAGCTTCCCACTGTGCCCACGAACCGGTGCCCATTGTATTTCACTGCATCAGCACTTCTTATCATCAATCAAACTCACTACAAAGATTACCTGTACATTTGAGTCAGGAATGTTTTACCATGATAGAAGTCTCAGATCAACAATGACTTGACTTAGAATACTGATGTTTGTTTACATCCACACACACACGTACACCATAACTAATAGGGAAAGGTTATCATGGACCTGATGGCATCACAAAACAATGTCTGACACTGTTGTATTCCGAAGGCTTGACGACTGTGCTTACAAACTGGGATTACTAAAAGTATCATGCTGCAGAATACTGATGTGTATTACAGTGTAAGTTACAGATGTACTTCAATAAATGCAGCGTAATACGACATATAATACAAGTCCCATCGTAATGGCATTTTAAAACAGTAATCCTTGGGGTATGAGACACACTTTTGTCTATGTGAAAAAATTACTGTATGGGATACCTAAGGCTAGTTCTATCCCAGTGGTAGTCTGGTAGACATTGTATCCAGTGGTAGTCTGGTAGACATTGTACCCAGTGGTAGTCTGGTAGACATTGTACCCAGTGGTAGTCTGGTAGACATTGTACCCAGTGGTAGTCTGGTAGACATTGTATCCAGGTTTCTTCCTAGGTTTTTGGCCTTTCTCAGGAGTTTTTCCTAGGGAGTTTTTCCCAGCCACCGTGCTTCTTTCACATGCATTGCTTGCTGTTTGGGGTTTTAGGCTGGGTTTCTGTACAGCACTTTGAGATTTCAGCTGATGTACGAAGGGCTATATAAATACATTTGATTTGATTTGGTAGTCTGGTAGACATTGTATCCAGTGGTAGTCTGGTAGACATTGTACCCAGTGGTAGTCTGGTAGACATTGTACCCAGTGGTAGTCTGGTAGACATTGTATCCAGTGGTAGTCTGGTAAACATTGTACCCACCATGCTTCACCATAGGGATGGTGCAAGGTTTCCTCCAGATATGACGCTTGAAATTCAGGCCATAGAGTTCAATCTTCGTTTCATCAGACCAGAGAATCTAGTTTCTCATGGTCTGAGAGTCCTTAAGGTGCCTTTTGACAAACTCATTGCAGGCTGTCATGTGCCTTTTACTGAGGAGTGGCTACTGTCTGGCCACTCTACCATAAAGGCCTGATTGGTGGAGTGTTGCAGAGACGGTTGTCCTTCTGGAAGTTTCTCCCATCTCTACAGAGAAACTATGGAGCTCTGCCAGAGCCACCATCAGGAAGAAGTTATTCATTTAAGAACGATGGAGGCCACTGTGTTCCTGGGGACCTTCAATGCTGCAGAATAGTTTTCATACCCTTCCCCAGATCTATGCCTCAGCACAATCCTGTCTTGGCGGTCTACAGACAATTCCTTCAACCTCATGGCTTGGTTTTTGCTCTGACATGCACTGTCAACTGTGGGAACTTATATAGACAAGTGTGTGCCTTTCCAAATAATGTCCAATCAATTTAATTGACCACAGGCGGACTCCAATCAAGTTATAGAAACATCTCAAGGATGATCAATGGAAACAGGATGCACCTGAGCTCAATTTCGTGTCTTATAGCAAATGGCCCGAATATTTATGTAAATAAGGTATCTGTTTTTTTTATGAATTTGCAAAAAAAGTCTACAAACCTGTATTCGCTTTGTCATTATGGGGTATTGTGTGTAGATTGATGAGGAAAAAAATAAATGTAATCAATTTTAGAAAAAGGCTGTAACTTAAACAAATGTGAAAAAAGGTTAGGGGTCTGAATACTTTCCGAATGCACTGTATACAGTACCAGTCAAAAGTTTGGACACACCTACTCATTCTAGGGTTTTTCTTTATCTTTACTATTTTCTACATTGTAGAATAATAGTGAAGATATCAAAACTATGAAATAACACATATGGAATCATGTAGTAACCAAAAAAGTGTTAAAAACGAATCAAAATGTATGTTATATTTGAGATTCTTCAAAGTAGCCACCCTTTGCTTGGATGACAGCTTTGCAAGCTCTTGGCATTCTCTCAACCAGCTTCATGAGGTAGTCACGTGGAATGCATTTCAATTAATAGATGTGGAATTTCCTTTGTGGAATTTCTTTCCTTCTTAATGCGTTTGAGCCAATCAGTTGTGTTGTGACAAGGTAGGGTTGGTATACAGAAGATATCCCTATTTGGTAAAAGACCAAGTCCATATTGTGGCAAGAACAGCTCAAATAAGCAAAGAGAAATGACAGTCCATTACCTAAAGACATGAAGGTCAGTCAACGTGTAAAATTTCAAGAACTTTGAAAGTCTATTCAAGTGCAGTTGCAAAAACCGTCAAGCGCTATGATGAAACTGTCTCTCATGAGGACCGCCACAGGAAAGGAGTTACCAACCTCAGCCTCTGCTGCCCAAATAAATGCTTCACAGAGTTCAAGTAACGGACATGTCTCCACATCAACTGTTCAGAGGCTGCGTGAGTCAGGCCTTCATGGTCGAATTGCTGCAAAGAAACCACTACTAAAGGACACCAATAATAAGAAGAGACTTGCTTGGGCCAAGAAACACGAGCAATGGACATTAGACCGGTGGAAATCTGTTCTTTGGTTTGATGGTTCCAACTGCCGTGTCTTTGTGAGACGTAGAGTAAGTGAACGGATGATCTCTGCATTTGTGGTTCCCACCGTGAAACATGGAGGTGGTGTGATGGTGTGGTAGTGCTTTGCTGGTGACACGGTTAGTGATTTATTTAGAAATCAAGACACACTTAACCAGCATAGCTACCACAGCATTCTTTAGTGATACACCATCCCATCTCATTTGTTTTTCAACAGGACAATGACCCAACACACCTACAGGCTGTGTAAGGATTATTTGACCAAGGAGAGTGATGGTGCTGCATCAGATGACCTGGCCTCCACAATCACCCGACCTCAACCCAATTGAGATGGTTTGGGATGAGTTTGACTGCAGAGTGAAGGAAAAGCAGCCAACAAGTGCTCAGGATATATGGGAACTCCTTCAAGACTGCTGGAAAGCATTCCAGGTGAAGCTGGTTGAGAGAATGCCAAAAGTGTGCAAAGCTGTCACCAAGGCAAAGGGTGGCAACTTCGAATAATCTAAAATCTAAAATAAATTTTTTCAAACTTGTTGGCTTACTAAACTCATTAAAAAAAAGAAACGTCCTCTCACTGTCAACTGTGTTTATTTTCAGCAAACTTAACATGTAAATATTTATATGAACATAAGATTCAACAACTGAGACATAAACTGAACAAGTTCCACAGACATGTGACTAACAGAAATTGAATAATGTGTCCCTGAAAAAAGGGAGGTCAAAATCAAAAGTAACAGTCAGTATCTGGTGTGGCCACCAGCTGCACTAAGTACTGCAGTGCATCTCCTCCTCATGGACTGCACCAGATTTGCTAGTTCTTGCTGTGAGATGTTACCCCACTCTTCCACCAAGGCACCTGCAAGTTCCCGGACATTTCTGTGAGGTATGGCCCTAGCCCTCACCCTCCAATCCAACAGGTCCCAGACATGCTCAATGGGATTGAGTTCCGGGCTCTTCGCTGGCCATGGCAGAACACTGACATTTCTGTCTTGCAGGAAATCACGCACAGAACGAGCAGTATAGCTGGTGGCATTGTCATGCTGGAGGGTCATGTCAGGATGAGCCTGCAGGAAGGGTACCACATGAGGGAGGAGGATGTCTTCCCTGTAACGCACAGTGTTGAGATTGCTTGCAGTGACAACAAGCTCAGTCCGATGATGCTGTGACACACCGCCCCAGACCATGACGGACCCTCCACCTCCAAATCGATCCCGCTCCAGAGTACAGGCCTCGGTGTAATGCTCATTCCTTCGACGATAAATGCGAATCTGACCGACACCCCTGGTGAGACAAAACCGTGACTCGTCAGTGAAGAGCACTTCTTGCCAGTCCTGTCTGGTCCAGCGACGGTGGGTTTGTGCCCATAGGCGACATTCTTGCCAGTGATGTTTGCTGAGGACCTGCCTTACAACAGGCCTATAAGCCTCAGTCCAGCCTCTCTCAGCCTATTGCGGACAGTCTGAGCACTGATGGAGGGATTGTGCGTTCCTGGTGTAACTCGGGCAGTTGTTGTTGCCATCCTGTACCTGTCCTGCAGGTGTGATGTTCAGATGTACCGATCCTGTGCAGGTGTTGTTACACGTGGTCTGCCACTGTGAGGACGATCAGCTGTCTGTCCTGTCTCCCTGTAGCGTTGTCTAAGTCGTCTCACAATATGAATTACCTTTGAAAGACAGGGTCCTGAAAAAGGGCTGTTTCTTTTTTTGCTGAGATGATATATATATATATATATAATATATATACACTGCTCAAAAAAATAAAGGGAACACTTAAACAACATAATGTAACTTCAAGTCAATCACACTTCTGTGAAATCAAACTGTCTACTTAGGAAGCAACACTGATTGACAATACATTTCACATGCTGTTGTGCAAATGGAATAGACAACAGGTGGAAGTTATAGGCAATTAGCAAGACACCCCCAATAAAGGAGTGGTTCTGCAGGTGGGGACCACAGACCACTTCTCAGTTCCTATGCTTCCTGGCTGATGTTTTGGTCACTTTTGAATGCTGGCGGTGCTTTCACTCTAGTGGTAGCATGAGACGGAGTCTACAACCCACACAAGTGGCTCAGGTAGTGCAGCTCATCCAGGATGGCACATCAATGCGAGCTGTGGCAAGAAGGTTTGCTGTGTCTGTCAGCGTAGTGTCCAGAGCATGGAGGCGCTACCAGGAGACAGGCCAGTACATCAGGAGACGTGGAGGAGGCCGTAGGAGGGCAACAACCCAGCAGCAGGACCGCTACCTCCGCCTTTGTGCAAGGAGGAGCAGGAGGAGCACTGCCAGAGCCCTGCAAAATGACCTCCAGCAGGCCACAAATGTGCATGTGTCTAGTCAAACGGTCAGAAACAGACTCCATGAGGGTGGTATGAGTGCCTGACGTCCACAGGTGGGGGTTGTGCTTACAGCCCAACACCGTGCAGGACGTTTGGCATTTGCCAGAGAACACCAAGATTGGCAAATTAGCCACTGGCGCCCTGTGCTCTTCACAGATGAAAGCAGGCTCACACTGAGCACGTGACAGACGTGACAGAGTCTGGAGACGCTGTGGAGAACGTTCTGCTGCCTGCAACATCCTCCAGCATGACCGGTTTGGCGGTGGGTCAGTCATGGTGTGGCATTTCTTTGGGGGGCCGCACAGCCCTCCATGTGCTCACCAGAGGTAGCCTGACTGCCATTAGGTACAGAGATGAGATCCTCAGACCCCTTGTGAGACCATATGCTGGTGAGGTTGGCCCTGGGTTCCTCCTAATGCAAGACAATGCTAGACCTCATGTGGCTGGAGTGTGTCAGCAGTTCCTGCAAGAGGAAGGCATTGATGCTATGGAGTGGCCCGTTCCCCAGACCTGAATCCAATTGAGCACATCTGGGACATCATGTCTCGCTCCATCCACCAACGCCACGTTGCACCACAGACTGTCTAGGAGTTGGCGGATGCTTTAGTCCAGGTCTGGGAGGAGATCCCTCAGGAGACCATCCGCCACCTCATCAGGAGCATGCCCAGGCGTTGTAGGGAGGTCGTACAGGCACGTGGAGGCCACACACACTACTGAGCCTCATTTTGACTTGTTTTAAGGACATTACATCAAAGTTGGATCAGCCTGTAGTGTGGTTGTCCACTTTCATTTTGAGTGTGACTCCAAATCCAGACCTCCATGGGTTGATCAATTGGATTTCCATTGATTATTTTTGTGTGATTTTGTTGTCAGCACATTCAACTATGTAAAGAAAAAAGTATTTAATAAGATTATTTATTTCATTCAGATCTAGGATGTGTTGTTTAAGTGTTCCCTTTATTTTTTTGAGCAGTGTATATAATATATATATATATATATATACATACACACACATATACACACACACACACAGTTGAAGTTGGAAGTACACATACACCTTAGTCAAATACATTTAAACTCAGTTTTTCACAATTCCTGATATTTAATCCTAGTAAACCACTTTATTTTAAGAATGTGAAATGACAGAATAATAGTACAGAGAATGATTTATTTCAGGTTTTATTTATTTCATCACATTCCTAGTGGGACAGAAGTTTACACACACTCAATTAGTATTTAGTAGCTTTGCCTTTAAATTGTTTAACTTGGGTCAAACGTTTTGGGTAGCCTTCCACAAGCTTCCCACAATAAGTTGGGTGAATTTTGGCCCATTCCTCCTGACAGAGCTTGTGTAACTGAGTCAGGTTTGTAGGCCTCCTTGCTCACACACACCTTTTCAGTTCTGCCCACTCCAATACCTTGACTTTGTTGTCCTTAAGCCATTTTGCCACAACTTTGGAAGTATGCTTGGGGTCATTGTCCATTTGGAAGACCCATTTGCAACCAAGCTTTAACTTCCTAATTGATGTCTTGAGATGCTGCTTCAATATATCCACATAATTTTCCTTCCTCATGATGCCATGTATTTTGTTTAGTGCACCAGTCCCTCCTGCAGCAAAGCAAGCCCACAACATGCTCCTGCCACCCCCGTGCTTCACAGTTGGGATGGTGTTCTTCGGCTTGCAAGCCTCCCCCTTTTTCCTCCAAGCATAACGATGGTCATTATGGCCAAACAGTTCTATATTTGTTTCATCCGACCAGAGGACATTTCTCCAAAAAAGTATGATCTTTGTCCCCATGTGCAGTTGCAAATCGTAATCTGGCTTTTTTATGGCAGTTTTGGAGCAGTGGCTTCTTCCTTGCTGAGCGGCCTTTCAGGTTATGTCGATATAGGACTCGTTTTACTATGTATATAGATACTTATGTTCTGGGATTGATTTGCACTTTTTGCACCAAAGTACGTTCATCTCTAGGAGGCAGAACGCGTTTCCTTCCTGAGAGGTACGATGGCTGCGTGGTCCCATGGTGTTTATACTTGCGTACGATTGTTTGTACAGATGAACGTGGTACCTTCAGGCATTTGGAAATTGCTCCCAAGGATGAACCAGACTTGTGGAGGTCTACAATTTTTTTCTGAGGTCTTGGCTGATTTCTTTTGATTTTCCCATTATGTCAAGCAACGAGGCACTGAGTTTGAAGGTAGGCCTTGAAATACATCCACAGGTACACCTCCAATTGACTCAAATGATGTCAATTAGCCTATCAGAAGCTTCTAAAGCCATGATATCATTTTCTGGAATATTCCAAGCTGTTTAAAGGCACAGTAAATTTAGTGAATGTAAACTTCTGACCCACTGGAATTGTGATAGAGGGAATAAGTTAAATAATCTGTCTGTAAACAATTGTTGGGAAAATGACTTGTGTCATGCACAAAGTAGATGTCCCAACCGACTTGCCAAAACTATAGTTTGTTAACAAGAAATTTGTGGAGTGGTTGAAAAGCGAGTTTGAATGACTTTAATGGCAACCTAAGTGTATGTAAACTTCCGACTTCAATGATATATATATATATATACACACACACACACTTAATCATGTTTTGTTGACCCGTAGAAAAAGTTGCGTATGAGAATTTGCTGATATGACAGCATTTGAGTGACACTTTGACAACAAAATGACAACCACAAAGGGAAAATGATTAACAACTTTTAATATAGTATCCTCGATAGTCAAATTGGCTTTGAGGTATAGTTATCCAAAACATAAACACAGACAGCTTTCCTGCTGCCCATGAGGGCCCACCACCCCATTCTTTGACAGTCTCCTTTGACATTTTGCCAAATGTCAGCCTAACATGTCAGTTTTCAATCAATGAGGGAGTTTGATTAAGTGCACCCTGCTATGGCACCCTTCTCAAATAAAACAGTAATCTGCACTACTCGGCCATGTTGTCAACAAGGCAGCATCGTTCAGATACATATAACATCTATTATCGTTGCTTAATCTACATCTCTTTTGTTTAAAGCTGAATTCACCAACGGCTAAAATGGGGCACCTGGCTCACGCCCGGGAGACAGTCCGGTTCCAAAACAAATGTAACCCATGCTAACCCAGTTCACCCGGGACATTAATATTACTCCCTCATATGTTCTGTGCAGCAGATATGTATCTGGCCAGAAAGTTCTTGACCTCGGAGATGTGCATGGTCTCCTTGATGGTGGTGTCGCGGCTGCGCACCTGCAGTAGGCCACTCTCAAGCGTGTTGTCACTGATCACCACAGTGAACAGCACCCCCATCTCATCATACCTGGGCACACAGGCACCAAACATAATACTTACAGTTGGGTCCCCACAGGGAAACGGTACAGCGTCTATCGAGATCACCTTCAGTGAAGTCAAACGTCAACATGTTACATAACTCTGTATACACCAAATTGCATGGCCACTAAATATGTGTGGCTTTTGATATCAAAATTATATTGTATTCAGAATGCATCCAACAGTAGACAACACATGAAATCCGTTACATGAAATGATAAATCACAACATAAAGAAACTACCGTAATTTCCAGACTATTAAGCGCACTCAATATAAGCCGCACCCACTGAATAAAAAAAATATTATTTTGAACATAAATAAGCCGCACATGTCTATAAGCCGCAGGTGCCTACCGGTACATTGAAACAAATTAACTTTACACAGGCTTTAACGAAACACGGCTTGTAACAAAAATAAATAGGCTTTAATGAAACACGGCTTGTAACAAAAAAAAAATCAAAATTTGCAGTAAGCTTTAGTTGTCTTTGCACTGAGTCAATTCCTCACGCTGCTGTTTCCAACGTCTTAACATCAACTCATTAAGACCAAGCTCCCGTGCAGCAGCTCTATTTCCTTTTCCAACAGCCAGATCAATCGCCTTCAACTTGAAAGCTGCATCATATGCATTTCTCCGTGTCTTTGCCATGATGAGGGTGACAAAATGACTACCGTAATCAGAATGATGGGAAGTTTGAGAGCACTCGATTTAATCTAAACAGTAAACAAAAAAGTTAATTGACCTTAACCCGTTCGGCAATTTAATTGGTCTAATGAAAGCTTCATGCCGCCAAAAAACTGAGCACGTCACAGAATGTGTTTTTTTGGAGATTTTTTTTTTAAAGCGGGTAAAATCCATATATTAGCCGCATCATTGTTTAAGCCGCGAGGTTCAAAGCCTGGGAAAAAGGTTGCGGCTTATAGTCCGGAATTTACGGTATACTATCATGGTATGAAGAAGTTTTACTTTGTGTTCAGCTGCTCCATTGATGTTGGCATGGTTTCAAGATATCCAGGCCATGCAGAGACCCCCCCTTCCAAGAACTCCTTCAGCAAGCCTTCACAAACCTAAGATGCAGAATACAATTTTATAACTACAATCAAACATAGTCCTATTGAATAACTTTGTGTATATCTCAATAGTTTCCTACCTGTCTTAGTTCCACAGTGGCTCCCCTTCCCATGTCCAAGGCCACTTTGACTGGAGACAAAATAGGATGGAGCTTCAGAACCTACAAGGGCAACATGATGTCAGTGTGTGTGTAGCACATTCTAACAATTTCCATCAGTTCAAAAAACAGAAGTAAGATGTTGGATTCTCAAGTTGTCACCCATGTTATCAGAGATGTAACCATACTAAAGCTAATGTGGAAGGACTTAGGTGGATCACCTTTCTCTGCTGTAGCCTCTGCTTGCTGTCGACTTTCTTCACTTGCTGGAGTGAGTTGTACAGGTACGCCAACACTCCTCGCTCTACGTTTCCAGTTACGGAGATGGCATGGGGGACGACTGACTTCCTCCCATCTAGGCACTGTGAATGACAGACAGAAAAAATATGGAGCACTGATAAGATTAATACAATCTTACTTTAATAACAAAAATATGTTTTATTGTCACATACAACACATTTCACTGCACTTATCCGGTGTATTACAGGGTCAGCCATATTGCCCTACCAAGCAAAAAGGCAGTACCTGCTCATAGCGTGGAACTGAGAAAAACTGCTTTTATTTACTTTGGTTTCACAGAAACCTAGTGCAGTTACTGCTAATATGACCCCCATTTTCTCCAAAACACAATAGAAGCAGGATACTTGTCCACATGATTAAGCATGTACTTAATGTAGCAAGAATGATAACTCATTTTCGACCAAATGAGCAGTTACTGCCTTTTTGCTTGTTAGGGCAGCATAGTAGCACGGCGCCCCTTAAGCAAATTAGGGTTAAGTGCCTTGCTCAAGGGCACAGAGATTCTTCACCTTGTCACACAACTGCCACACAACTGACCGCCACACAACTGACCACAAGCGGCCAGTGGAACCTTAATTGAGGACGGGCTCAAAGTAATGGCTGGAACAGAACTAATGGAATGGTATCGAACAAATCTAACACATGGTTTCCATGTGTTTAATATCATTCCATTCACTCCATTCCAGCCATTGTTATGAGCCGTCCTCCCCTCAGCAGCCTCCTGTTCAACTGACATACTGTGCAAAATGATTAAGATCTACTCCTAAGTTGTTTTATTGTGACAGCATAAGAGGGATAGGGTATTAACTGCAGTTTTGACCCTGCAGTAGAAGGCAGCATTACAATGACCTGTAGTTTGTTGCGAGCGCTCTTGTGCGTCTGCATCAATTCCGCATCCCCTCGGCTCAACAGAGTCTCCAGGGCCTCTTGGCCCCATGGGAAATTATACACAATTTTCACACCACGAGACGCCCGGCCTGCCAGCTCCTCTTCTGTTATGTCACTGCAGCTGAAGTCGGACGGGCCCAGGGCAAACTGGATCATAGATGAATGGAGGGACAGGATTGGATGGACAGAGAGATGAGATTAGAGAAAAGTACTTTACTATCCACATTAAGTCAAGTTGTCTTTCAGTATTACAAATATCAACATTAGAAACGACATTGTTTCTATAGATTTCAAATCAAGATTCAGATTCATGTTCAAGGTCCAGATTAATTTGCAGACAGAGAAACTGATCTTGACTACAGTGTATTGAAATTGGATCAGAAAGTGACCCACCTTTCTCCACCACTGCAGCCGATGCCGTGCCCAGTAGTCCAGCCACTGTGAGCAGGTGCGGGGCGAGCAGAACCACACCAAAGAGGACTGGGTAACTTCATCTGGGCTGCCAGGAATGGACACACAGAATAGGGGTTAAAGGTAGACTCAGCAAAATGACGTTGCCACAAGCAGCACCGCAGACAATATGCAAGACTTTGCTCACACAGTCACACACAGCAAGTGCGCATACGCACAGGTTCGCGTCATGCTGTCGGAATGTCATAGGTACGGGACCAAAACAGTGGAGAAGTTGAACCTCGCGCTTCAGCGCTCTTAGTTGTCGCAGGAATTGAACCACTATGCTGTTTACTTTCTGAATGTACGTCATATCGCTGAGTCTACCTTTCAAGCGCACAACTACTCTTTAGTCTGCTATGCCCATGTGTTATTATAGCAATCTGCCATCTCAAACACAAGGACGTATGACTTAGATTTAATTGAGAATAGATTTAACCTATTTGCACTTTGAATAAGCACAATGGTAAATGATCACAGTGCAGGTGAATGGTTCATGTGATTTGAGGGAGGAGTTAGCCTCACCAACTAGGTCCACCTGATGGCTGGAAGCACAATCCGGTCTCAGCCAGGCCGAACGGCAGCTTTCTGTTCACTAGCTCCAAAGAGGGCACATATTGCTCCAAAGCACCTGGACAGGAGGGAAGAGCATTGACCATGTTAGCCTGGAAACCTAACGTTGAATTTAATTTAACTCTACGAGTTGATTTCTATGTCCTCAAGCATGCACACAAGTAAAAATAGCAGAGGTGTTCAATACAACACCCGATGATAGTTACCTTGGAAAAGACTAGTTCGAACAGATGCACCATTCTGGATATGGGTCTGTAGCTCCTGAATAAGTTGGTCCTTGCTTAGCTCTCTCTGGGAAAGTATTTGACGTAGGTTCTTGGTGTCAACAACCCTCAATTGTCCGTCCCTCTCGGTAGTGCTGTCCTTACTAGTGTGTAGAGTGCTTATGCCAAACACCTCTGCCCTGAAGCCTATCACAGAGTTCCACCATTGTTCAAGAATGTTCTTTTTAAGTTCCATACCAAGTGGTCCATATCCACAGTTGGTTCCGCGCTGAAAATAATCTCTATGAAGTTGGCCAGAAGCTATGTAATACCTGTCAGTGCATAGCTGCATCAGTGTTTTGGTGTGGTCGGAGTCCTCAGCGACAGACCTGACAGCAGTTGCAGTACTGCAGCCCCTGCAGTGATGAAGCGCAAAAGCTATCCTGCAGTATAGTGAGGTTCTTGGTATATTCTCACATCTCCAGATGAGTCGTCTAACACAGTAAGTGAGCATGTTTAGTGGTCACTAATTTCGTTATTGAAAAGAAGTTAAGCACAGGTCAAGCTACAATTTACCTAGCAATGCATTGCATGCGGTCTCACATTTTAGAAATAATTCCTAGGCTGAAATCACGTTAGAAAAGGACATTTGAAAGTGAATGCAGTTGCCTGCGAATTAAACCACGAGTAGTTTCGGCAAAGCCTGGCAATTTAATATAAATATTCTTCCATTTCTGAAATACTTGCAACCATGTGTAAAGCGTAAACTGGGCGCACCCGGAAGTAAAGCTATGTCTACGTCACTTCCGTGTCGACACGAAAACGAGACTAGTTCTTACCTTACGTTACCTCACGGTTATACTTGTGCAATTAGGAATGTTTGCTATATTATTTTGTGGCATGATTTGTTTTAAAATAAAATCCACTAAGATTAAATACTGGATGAATACTCAATAGAACAATGAACCACCACAAAACTTGAATTTAATTGTTTTATTTGAAGGCCCATGCATGTCCCCCAAGTAAGATCTTAACATATCACTTTAAACATACCACTAACTCAAAAATCTGCATTACTTAGTAAAAATAAATTACTGAGGAATGTAACAAATAAAAACAGTCAAGGAGACGTGCACCAGTTCAAGATGCACTTCAACAGCCCCATTGGGACTCATTTCAATGCTTGGGGTTACTGAAGAATTCCAACCCTGCTGTAAGCAAAAAAAGTTAAACAGTACAAAGGATAATAATATTATTAATATAAGATTTGAAGACGAGGGTGAAAAAATTGTGGTTTGGTTGTGAATTGTGCACACAATCTACACCTAGTCAGTTACTGTGGGAAAGGTGGAGGCATAGAGTAGGGAACCATGGGTGGGGGTTGTTGGGGCTGCTGTGCCTGTGGGTTAAAGGGGAACGGCGGGCGACCCATGCCGTTTGGGGCAGCCGCCTGCGCAGCTCCAAACTGTGGAGGGGCCTGGAAGTTCTGGCCGCCGAACGCACCCACCTGGTTGGTGGAGCCGAAGCTAGCCTGTCCGTTGCTGCCGTAGCTGTTGCCGTAGCTACCGCCAGAGCTAGCGCCCTTGTCATAGGTGCTACCCCCGTAGCCCACTCCGTTTTGGGTTTTTGCGCCGAAGGCACTCTTTGGTCCCCCACTGAACCCCCTGTCGCTATCCTTGTCCCTGTAACTACCACCACCACCACCACCACCACCACCGTAACTCCTCCCCCCAGAATACCTATCTCGCCGGTCATCCCTAAAGCCACCTCTTCCCCCCCCTCCACGACCTGGAAAACAAGACAAAAAACAAGAGACAGGGCAGTGGTGAGACTGGTAGCAGTGATGGGTGGCGTGAAGACATTTAAACTAAAATGATAGTTGACAAATATGGTGAGAACAAGGTGGGCCATCTTCGTATTTAATTTTTAAGAACCTCTGCCCCAAAACCCTTCAAATAGATTTCTTATCTAGAAAATCGAAATGTCTGCAGATGTAACCACAGCCTTGTTTGCGTCTCACCCGCCATAGGAATTACCTCCTCTGGCCTCTGCCATCTGGAGAAGCTTGGGGTTGATAGCCTGGTTAGCTTCGCGGAGCACAGCTATGAGGTCACTGGCCTGTTTCATGTTGTTGGGGGTGAAGAAGGTGTAGGCGGTGCCTGTTTTTTGACTGCGGGCCGTGCGTCCAATGCGGTGGATATAGTCCTCAGAGGAGTTAGGATAGTCATAATTTATGACAAATTTCACATCCTCCACATCTGTAAAGTGTTGCAGTGTGGCAAAAAGGACACCATACAGGATTTTGCACACCACAACAGCCAGACCAAAGGACAAGGTTAGCATAGAGAATGGAGAGCTAAAAAGGTTCCAGAGACTGGATACTTAGCTGAGCTGCAAAGAACGGGGTTAACCAACACAATCCAAGAAAAACTTTCTACTCCATGGGAATACTACTGTGGGAAGAGAGAAACGAGATGCACACTCCGTTTGCTTACCATATCAAAAAATCTTAAGGCATTCTCCCTCCCTTTTTTAACCAGGGGAGGAAAAGAACTGGATTTGAAGTCTTACCATTAAGGAGTATGCATTCACTAGTCCTTTCCCAATGCAGCGAACTCCCCCACAAATTGTCAAGTGACATCCAGGAGCTTCTACGCAGTAGGGCCGCTATGTGCACTGTTGCCTCCTCGTGTGCCAATATAGGACCTTTCAGTTGGTATGGGTTCTGAAGGTCCTTTTTCCCAGTCACACTCATAAGAAGCTTGCTAATAAAGGCCTCACTGCACGTCTTGCCAAGACCGAATAGACCAAGTACTAATTTGAGGGGGGACCCAAAAAAGGCAAAAATGAAAAAGGTCCAAGTATTGACCCCTGTGGTGCCCCTCAGAGAGCATAGAGCACCCCGCCCCATCAGTCTCGTCTAGGCAAGATCTTCCCAGAAGCCAGTGTTCGTTCACTTGAGAAAATGTCTCTCGTTGGCAGGTCTCGACATGACTTTAAAAAGCAGGCGAGGGAGGAACTTTGGTTTTTGAAGCTCTTCTATTTTTCACTTTCTCTAGATGTTCCCATAGCCCCTTAAACACGTGCCAGTTTCTCATCAATTTCGATTCGACAACAGTAAGTTGAAAACTGCTCTCTCCATTTCAAGAAAACCAGTGCTTTGAGTGAGGGAGAAAAATATATAGCAATGGAAAGCTGTGACATTCGCAACGCCCATGCTTTTTTGGGGACAAGCTCCGCAACTAACAGAATCGCTCCAAATCTCAAAACAGTGACTTGCAATACAGTGCCCTCTACAAAACGCATGCAAGGCAAATGGTCACGTCAAGCGTTTGTGTGTGTAACGTTTCAGTTGGAAACGTCTCGACGAAGGCATTTTTCAGGTAAAAATCCATGGACAGAGAACAAATAATGTCATGTATAAAAAATAAAAAAAGATATCAGAAACAAGGCTTAGCCACACTGCCTTGACTTGAGGATTACTGGCACACAGAGCTTTCACCTCTCTAGGCCCACTGGGTGGCAGCCAGTGGGGCAACTTCATTTCCAATATGTCCTCCTTCCCCCTCGAGGCCTGGGACTTGTCATGCCTAGGCCCTGCCACAAAGACTGCACCTTTAGGTGAGAAACTCAGAAAATGCATAGAAGTTAAAGAAAGCCAAAACCACTTTCTTTAAAAAGTGAAAATATTGAGGAAAACAACCAGAGGGTTTAACCAAAGCCATACTGACCTAGACCGCGGGAGGCCACGTCAGTGGCGATGAGGATGGGGGCCTTGCCGTATTTGAACTCTGTGGAAAGATCGACTTCAATTATACAAGTCCATAACATTGTTGTGACAAACTTAAGAAAAATATATATAGAAAATATTTCAGGCATACCATTGAGAACCCAGTCTCTCTCCTGCTGGCTCTTGTCTCCATGGATACCCATTGCTGGCCAGCTATAACAGACAAACATGGACATCAGAGGCATGACACATTACATGGAGAATGATTTACCAGTTAACCTGTTGGGGTGTAGGGGGCAGTATTTTCACAGCCGGATGAAAAACGTACCCAATTTAAACAGGTTACTACTCTGGCCCAGAAACTAGAATATGCATATTATTAGTAGATTTGGATGGAAAACACTCTGAAGTTTCTAAAACTGTTTGAATGGTGTCTGTGAGTATAACAGAACTCATATGGCAGGCAAAAACCTGAGAAAAATCCAAGCAGGAAGTGGAAAGTCTGAGAACTGTAGTTCTTTTGATTCTCTATCGAAACTACAGTGTATCTGTGGGGTGACGTTGCACTTCCTAAGGCTTCCATTGGCTGTCAACAGCCTTCAGAAAGTGGTTTGAGCATTCTCCTGTCACTGGGCAGATAATAGGAGCTCAGTTACTGAGTGGACTGCCTGGAGACAAAGGGATTGGATATGCTCGGTCCCGCGAGCGCAATGTTCCTTCTTTTTCTTCTTGAATGAATATGCTATTGTCCGGTTGGAATATTATCGCAATTTTACGTTAAACATACCATAAAGATTGATTTTAAACAGCGTTTGACATGCTTCTAAGTACGGTAATGGAACATTTAGACTTTGTCTCTGGTACCTTTGGATAGTGACCTGAACGCACGAACAAAACTGAGATATTTGGACATAAATATGAATTATTTCGAACAAAAACAACATTTCTTGTGGAAGTAGCAGTCCTGGGATTCTGACGAAGATCAGCAAAGGTAAGACAATATTTCTAATACTAATTCTGAGTTTAGGTTGCCCCGAACTTGGCGGGTGTCTGTATAGCTCGCTGTGATGGCTGAGCTATGAACTCAGAATATTGAAAAATGTGCTTTCTCCGTAAAGCTATTTTCAAATCTGACAGCGGTTGCATCCAGGAGTAGTCCATCTATAATTCTTTAAATAATTGTTATATATTTGGTCAACGTTTATGATGAGTATTTTTGTAAATTGATGTGCACATTCACCGGGCGTTTTGGTGGGAATACATTTTCTGAACATCATGCGCCAATGTAAAATGCTGTTTTTGGATATAAATATTAACTTTAACAAACAAAACATACATGTATTGTGTAACATAATGTCCTAGGAGTGTCATCTGATGGAGATCGTCAAAGGTTAGTGCTTTATTTCGCTGTGTTTTGGGTTTTATTGACACATGTCCTTGCTTGGAAAATGGCTGTGTGATTATTTTTGTCTATGAACTCTCCTAACATAATCTAATGTTTTGCTTTCGCTGTAAAGCCTTTTGGAAATCGGACAATGTGGTTACATCAAGGAGAAGTGCATCTTTAAAATGGTGTAAAATAGTTGTATGTTTGAGAAAGTTGAATTATGACATTTTGTTGTTTTTGAATTTGCCGCCCTGTTATTTCACTGGCTGTGTCCCGCAGGCTAGCGTCCCACGTAGCCCATAGAAGTTAAATGAGACATGTGATGACACTTACCCATCTCGCCTCATCCTCCTGGTTAGCTCATCGCAGCGTCTCTTGGTCTCGGTAAAGATGATGGTCTTGTTCTCCTTCTCACTCATGATCTCTTCCAGCAGCCGGAGGAGTCTTAAGTGGAAAGACAAGAGACCGGGTTTAAATTGACATGACTCACACTATCCTGGATGAGACAAATGAATGACCAATTGACGAGTTCTTCTGTTTGAATTCCTTCAATTACGAAACAGTGTAAATGTCACGTTTGGCTTTGCTGAGGAGGAATGGGTCACTCACTTGTCATCCTTCTCTCCGTCGTTGCACACGTCCACTATCTGCAGGATGTTGTGGTTGGCGCTGAGCTGCAGAGCGCCCACGTTGATTTGGACGTACTGCTTCAGGAAGTCCTCAGCCAGCTGGCGCACCTCCTTGGGCCAGGTGGCACTCCACATGAGGGTCTGACGATCCGGCTGAGAGAAGAACAGAGAAAATAGATTACTTAAAGGATTTGATACAATACTAAATGGCTGATCCTACAGGAAAATCGAATCAAATTCTATTTGTCACATGCACCGAATACAACTTCGGTGCATATTTGACCATGAAATGCTTATTTACAAACACTTAACCAACAATGCAGTTCAAGAAATAGAGTTCATAAAATATTTAATAAAGAAGCTAAAGTAAAAAAAAAAAAAATCCATTAAAAACACAAAATAACAATCCCAAGGCTATATGCACAGGGGGTATGGGTCCCGAGTCAATGTGCAGGGGTACAGGTTAGTCATGTTATGCAGACTCTGCAATGATTTGTCAAAGTCCAATGGGAATTCTGCCAATTGAAATCAGCAGCAAGTATTGAGCAAGTCTACAAATCATTGCGGGAATGAGCCTTTATACTGAAGAATTCTAGCCAAAGGAATTGTGTTGAGTCAAAGCCACATACTCTAATTTGGTCCACAATTTTGCGGATTTGGGGCTCGAAGCCCATATCCAGCATACGGTCAGCCTCGTCCAGCACAAGGTAGGTACACCTGCGAAGGTTGGTCTTCCCAGCCTCCAGAAAGTCAATGAGACGCCCTGGGGTGGCAATACAGATCTCAACACCTGGGGAGGGGGGGGGGGGGGGGGGAGAACAGACAACACTCACTCAGATGTCTGCCTCTATCACCAAAATTATTTAATACAGAACCAACGTATTGAGCAAACAAATGAAAGCAAAACAAAAGTGGTGGATAGATACCTCTCTCAAGGTCCCGAATCTGGGGTCCTTTGGGAGCTCCACCATAGACGCAGACTGACTTCAGGCGGGAGGCCCTGCCATACTCAGCGGCAACCTGCTGCACCTGCTGAGCCAGCTCACGGGTCGGGGCCAGCACCAAACACTGAGAGACAAAGATAGAGACAAGTGTTATTCAGCTAGACTCAACCTGTAAAAACTAATAAGGATGTTCTCTATCCAAGAGGCTTATGGTGTACTTACTATAGGTCCGTCTCCATGCTCCAAGAATGGCTGGTGTTGAATGTGCACGATTGCAGGCAGCAGATACTGTGAGGGGGGGGGGGAACTGAGCTCAAATGGTTCAACTGCACAAATATGTACCAGAAAGACGCTACTAAGAGTAGTTTTAAATCAATGTACTTACAGCAAGGGTTTTACCGGAGCCTGTCTGGGCGATGCCCACCATGTCTTTCCCACTGAGGGCCAGAGGCCAGCCCTGAGCCTGGATAGGAGTTGGCTCAGCCCATCCTTGTTTGGCAATCACATCCATCACATAATCTGAAAAAGACAAAGTTAGATTACATATAAGATTCAATTCCACCATTTTATACATCCAGCTTGTTCTTAAGCAAAGTTGGAAGAGCGGTTTTACTCACTTGGAAAATTGGCCTCGTGAAACTTCATCATGGGCTTAGGGCAGTCTCTGCCTTTCACTGTTACGTCTTTACTTCTCAGGTAGTTCTCCACCTCTTGCTGCAATTAGACACATAAAAAGGTTGTTCATAGGCAAAGACCATTTGAATCAAAAGGTTTAGACCACACTCAAAATCAGACGGAAAGAACTGCCTGGGTCACTTACAGGTGGTCTGCGGGTCACATCCGGGTGCTCCTGGTAGAAGTTCTTCTCGAACTTTGGGAGCTCATCCATGTTCCAGTGTTTTTTGCGCAGCCTTTCGCCTGGGTTGCCAAATTTCCCCTGAGGAGGTCCACCCCTACTGCCACCACCGCCGCCTCCAAAACGAGGTGCACCTCCATACCTGAAATAGTAGGGGGAACAACCTAATATTAGATGACTGAGCATACAGTGAATGCTGGGTTGAAGTCAGATAGTTATGCCAGCTACAATGAGGAACTGATACCCCACATTCCCCCATGAGTTTGCATGGCTTGATGAGTACTACAACAGCTAGCATAACATAGGTTCCCTTTGTCCAACGTTACTCCTTAGTGTTCCATTAATGGACGAATTGGCTCTGGAAGCCAAACACTCCATCTAAACGTGAATTGGTTATAGAAACAAATCAGTCTATTTTAATATCACGTCAAAATAATTTCACAAATGGAAAATATACTAACTGTAAACCGTTTAACAGTTGCAGCCGACAGTATTTTTCAGTGACATCTGTCTTCCGTTTACAAACAGGTGTTCTGAGACGCAGATAGCTAAATAGTGCAGGTAGTCCACTCTCTCTTCCGTAAACAAGCGCTGTAACATGGCCGTGTGGGTACCCGAACCCAATAAATGTGTGTATCAATTTCGCCAATATGAAAGAAAGTTTTTATGTTTCCAAACCCATACTGCAATCGATGCATTTAAATTTTAAGATCGAGCGTCGTGGCTCTTAACACTTAATTACAATTTAGCATTAACACTGGAGTGATAGATGAGCAGAAGATGAATGTGCAAGTAGAGATACTGGGGTGCAAAGGAGCAAAATAAATAAATAACAATATGGGGATGAGGTAGTTGGGTGGGCTATTTACAGATGGGCTGTGTACAGGTGCAATGATCGGTTAGCTGCTCTGACAGCTGATGCTTAAAGTTAGTGAGGGAGATATAAGACTCCAGCTTCAGTGATTTTTGCAATTCGTTCCAGTCACTGGCAGCAGACAACAGGAAGGAAAGGCGGCTAAATGAGGAGTTGGCTTTGGGGATGACCAGTGAAATATACCTGCTTGGGCAAGTGCGACGGGTGGGTGCTGCTATGGTGACCAGTGAGCTAAGATGAGGCAGGGCTTTACCTAGCAAAGACTTATAGATGACCTGGAGCCAGTGGGTTTGGCGATGAATATAAAGCAAGTGCCAGCCAACGAGAGCATACAGGTCGCAGTGGTGGGTAATATATGGGGCTTTGGTGACAAAACGAATGGCACTGTGATAGACCACATCCAATTTGCTGAGTGTTGGAGGCTTTTTTTGTAAAATGATTGCCGAAGTCAAGGATCGGTAGGATAGTCAGTTTTACGAGGGTATGTTTTGCAGCATGAGTGAAGGATGCATTGTTGCGAAATAGGAAGCCGATTCTAGATTTAAATTTTGGATTGGAGATACTTAATGTGAGCCTGGAAGGAGAGTTTAGTCTAACCAGACACCTAGGTATTTGTAGTTGTCCACATATTCTAAGTCAGAACCGTCCAGAGTAGTGATAGACGGGCAGGGGCAGCAATCGGTTGAAGAGCATGCACTTAGTTTTACTTGCATTTAAAAGCAGTTGGAGGCCACGGAAGGAGTGTTGTATGGCATTGAAGCTAATCTGGAGGTTAGTTAAGTGTCCAAAGAAGGGCCAGAAGTATACAGAATGGTGTCGTCTGCCGAGGTGGATCAGAGAATCACCAGCAGCAAGAGCGACATCATTGATGTATACAGAGAAAAGAGTCGGCCCGAGAATTGAACCCTGTGACACCCCCATAGAGACTGACAGAGGTCTGGACAACAGGCCCTCCGATTTGACTGAACTATCTGAAAAGTAGTTGGTGAACCAGGCGAAGCAGTCATTTGAGAAACCAAGGCTGTTGAGTCTGGCGATAAGAATGCGGTGATTGACAAAAGCCTTGGCCAGGTCGATGAAGACGGCTGCACAGTACTGTCTTTTATCGATGGAGGTTATGATATCGTTTAGGACCTTGAGCGTGGCTGAGGTGCACCCATGACCAGTTCAGAAACCAGATTGCATAGCGGAGAAGGTACGGTGGGATTCGAAATGGTCGGTGATCTGTTTGTTCACTTGACTTTCGAAGACCTTAGAAAGGCAGGGTAGGATAGATATAGGTCTGTAACAGTTTGGGTCTGGAGCGTCTCCCCCTTTGAAGAGGGGGATGACCGCAGCAGCTTTCCAATCTTTAGGGATCTCATACGATACGAAAGAGAGGTTGAACAAGCTAGTAATAGGGGTTGCAACAATTGTGGTGGACAATTTTAGAAAGAGGGGTTCCAGATTGTCTAGCCCGGCTGGTTTGTTGTGGTCCAGCTTTTGCAGCTCTTTCAGAACCTCAGCTATCTGGATTTGGTTGAAGGAGAAATGGGGGAGGCTTAGGCAAGTTGCTGTGGGGGGGTGCAGGGCTGTTGACCGGGGTAGGGGTAGCCAGGTGGAAAGCATGGCCAGCCGTAGTAAAATGCTTATTGAAATTCTCAATTATCGTGGATTTATTGGTGGTGACAGTGTTTCCTAGCCACAGTGCAGTGGGCACCTGGAAGGAGGTTCTCTTATTCTCCATGGACTTTACAGTGTCCCAGAACTTTTTGGCTTTGTGCTACAGAATGCAAATTTCTGTTAGGAAAGCAAAGGCTAGCTTTTTCAAACTGCCTGTGTATATTGGTTCCTAACTTCCCTGAAAGGTTGCATATCGCGGGGCTATTCGATGCTAATGCAGTACGCCACCGGATGTTTTTGTGCTGGTCAAGGACAGTCAAGTCTGGAGTGAACCAAGGGCTATCTATATCTGTTCTTAGTTCTACATTTTTTGAATTGGACATGCTTATTTAAGATGGTGAGGAAAGCACTTTTAATTACATGTGTAATGGAACTGAGAGCCACGATCAAGGGCTGGACAGCAGTGACCCATTTGCTTACACATGCAAAGATGTGGTAGGTATAACTACATTCGTTTCTGCGTCACGTTTAAACCAGTTTAGCTGCCATTTTAATTCCGGCCGGTAGAGGAGGAACAAAGGGAACCGGCCGGCATTTTGATTCGAAACAATTTGCAACATCCAAGCTGACCAAACATTCCAGGGTTCTTATTTTATGCGCCGATGTGCAGGTGTGGTGAATATGGTTATTATATCAAATATAGCATAGGCCTCTGAGAATCTCCCATTGCTAAGGCGTTATTGTAGGTAGCTAATGTTAACTGCCAGCTAAACATTTCCCCGACCTGCTTGTTACATCAATTAGATCAGGCAAAATGTACTTTAACAATTGATCAGGGTTCAAAGAAGTCGTATTAACATTGCACATCAAGCCAATGGCATGGATAAACAAAACGTACCTAGCTAGCTACAGTACCGCGTTAAAACTAACCATCGCACCGTCTTTTCCTAGCTAACGACGTTAGCTAAACAGACATTAGCGTTACCTACTTACCCCCTGTCTCTGCCACGATCTCTGTCTGAAAATCCAGGCATGGTTTAGCAGAGTATGAAAGTAACAAATGGTAACTACGTCTATATCTCTAAACCAATCTGTGATAAATACAAGTGGATAATCTACAAGTGCGACACGAAAATAGAAATACCGGGCAGACAAATGTCAGTCAAAACGGTGTACTAGCTCATAACACATTGGAACATATCAACGCGCATGTGTCTGGTACTACTTTTTCCCCTTATTTGGTCACGGAAGTTAGCTGATTGGCACAGTTTGACATTTTTACAATAACCTTCATTACTTGAGCCAAATTAAGTACTAATTTATTACTTTATTCAACATGGACAATGTATAAATCATTTTAAAACAGTAATGCAGGTAGTAGACGCAATATTGTGTTTACACAGGAACACCACATTAGCTACAACTTCTACTCAATAGTCTACTGAAAGAAGCAACAATACAATTTACCGCAAAATTGATGGGAATCAAATATGTACAAAAGCAAATAGTGACCACCCCCAACGTTTGCAATTAACACCTATCTTCAAATCAAATTTTACCAATGTTCATTTTAATGCAGTCAACAGATAATGGATACCAAAGACAGTAACGTTACAGTATTAAGATGGGCAGAAACTGCTTCTCTAATACAAAACCCAGATCACACATGTAGGCGATGTTAAGGCGACTTTGGCTAGCTAAGCTCATGCGCAGAAACACGTCATCGGGTTTAACGGACTGCGCATGTGCAAGCAGTCAAATCAGAAGGCACTTCTTCCATATACAGATGTTTTTTTTTTTACGAAAATTAAAAAGTGTCAGTTTGTCACTTTCACGAGATTGGAGTAATAACATGTTTGTGCCTTTTAGATTTCGAGAAAATTAACAACTAAGGAATAATTGTTCACTTCCGTCATTAGCAGGTTTCCATAAACCAAGGTTTTTCGACAAAAGCAATGTTGCCCCCCACCCCCCAAAAACATTTTTATCTGTTCAACAGGGGTGGATTTTTCTTTTGTCAAACTTACTTTTTAAAAATGATTTAACCTTTACTTAACTAGGCAAGTCAGTTAAGAACAAATTCTTATTTACAGTGATGCCTACCAAAAGGCAAAAGGCCTCCTGCAGGGACAGGGCCTGGTTTAAAAAAAAAATACAATATAAATATAAGACAAAACACACATCACAAGAAGAGAGATAAAACAACATTTCATAAAGAGAGACCTAAGACAACAACATAGCAAGGCAGCAACACATGACAACACAGCATGGTAGCAGCACAACATGGTAGCAGAACAAACCATGGTACAAACATTATTGGGGATAGTCAACAGCACAAAGGTCAAGAAGGGAGAGACAACAATACATCACACAAAGCAGCCACAACTGTCAGTAAGAGCGAGCATGATTGAGTCTTTGAATGAAGAGATTCAGATAAAGCTGTCCAGTTTGAGTGTTTGTTGCAGCTCGTTCCAGTTGCTAGCTGCAGCGAACTGAAAAGAGGAGTGACCCATGGATGTGTGTGCTTTAGGGACCTTTAACAGAATGTGTATGGCAGAACGGGTGGAGGATGAGGGCTGCAGGAGATATCTCAAGAGGGAGTGAGGCCTAAGAGGGTTTTTTTATAAATAAGCCTCAACCAGTGGGTCTTGCGAGGGGTATACAAAGATGACCAGTTTACAGAGGAGTATAGAGTGCAGTGATGTGTCCTATCAGGAGCATCGGTGGCAAATCTGATGGCCGAATGGTAAAGAACATCTAGCCGCTCGAGAGCACCCTTACCTGCCGATCTATAAATTATGTCTCCGTAATCTAGCATAGGTAGGATGGTCATCTGAATCAGAGTTAGTTTGGCAGCTGGGGTGAAAGAGGATCGATTACGATAGAGTAATAAGTAATAATAACAATTATTAATAATAATTATTAATAATTAATAATAATAAGTAACCAAGTCTAAATGTAACTGTAGCCTGCAGCTTTGATATGTGCTGAGAGAAGGACAGTGTACCATCTAGCCATACTCCCAAGTACTTGTATGAGGTGACTACCTCAAGATCTAACCCCTCAGAGGTAGCAATAACACCTGTGGTAAGAGGGGCATTCTTCTTACCAAACCACATGCCCTTTGTTTTGGAGGGGTTTAGAACAAGGTTAAGGGTAGAGAAAGCTTGTTGGACACTAAAAAAGCTTTGTTGTCGAGCATTTAGCACAAAATCCAGGAAGGGGCCAGCTTAGTATAAGACTGTATCATCTGTATATAAATGGATGAGAGAGCTTCCTACTGCCTGAGCTCAGTTGTTGATGTAAATTTAGAAGAGCGTGGGGCCTAGGATTGAGACTTAGGGTACTCCCTTGGTGACAGGCAGTGGAGGAGACAGCAGATTTTCTGACTTTATACATTGCACTCTGAGAGAGGTATAGTTGAAGTCGGAATTTTACATACACCTTAGCCAAATACATTTCAACTCAGTTTTTCACAATTCCTGATATTTAATCATGTTAAAAATTCCCTGTCTTAGGTCAGTTAGGATCACCACTTTATTTTAAGAATGTGAAATGTCAGAATAATAGTACAGAGGATGATTTATTTCAGATTTTATTTCTTTCATCACATTCCCAGTGGGTCAGAAGTTTACATACACTCAATTAGTATTTGGTAGCATTGCCTTTAAATTGTTTAACTTGGGTCAAACGTTTTGGGTAGCCTTCCACAAGCTTCTCACAATAAGTTGGGTGAATTTTGGCCCATTCCTCCTGACAGAGCTGGTGTAACTGAGTTAGGTTTGTAGGCCTCCTTGCTCGCACACGCCTTTTCAGTTCTGCTCACACATTTTCTATAGGATTGAGGTCAGGGCTTTGTGATGGCCACTCCAATACCTTGACTTTGTTGTCCTTAAGCCATTTTTCCACAACTTTGGTAGTAGGCTTGGGGTCATTGCCCATTTGTAAAACCCACTTGCGACCAAGCATTAACTTCCTGACTGATGTCTTGAGATGTTGCTTCAATATATACACATAATTTTCCTTCTACATGATGACATCTATTTTTTGAAGTGCACCAGTCCCTCCTGCAGCAAAGCACCCCCACAACATGATGCTGCCACTCCCGTGCTTCATGGTTGTGATGGTGTTCTTCGGCTTGTAAGCCTCCCCCTTTTTCCTCCAAACATAACAGTGGTCATTATCGCCAAACAGTTCTATTTTTGTTTCATCAGACCAGAGGACATTTCTCCAAAAAGTACAATCTTTGTTCCCATGTCCAGTTGCAAACCGTAGTCTGGCTTTTTCATGGCGGTTTTGGAGCAGTGGCTTCTTCCTTGCGAAGCAGCCTTTCAGGTTATGTTGATATAGGACTCATTTTACTGTGGACATAGATACTTTTGTACCTGTTTCTTCACAAGGTCCTTTGCTGTTGTTCTGGGATTGATTTGCACTTTTCGCACCACAGTACGCTCATCTCTAGGAGACAGTACGCGTCTCCTTCCTGAGCGGTATGACGGTTGCGTGGTCCCATGGTGTTTATACTTGTGTACTATTGTTTGTACAGATGAACATGGTACCTTCAGGCATTTGGAAATTGCTCCCAAGGATGAACCAGACTTGTGGAGGTCTACAATTTTTTTTCAGAGGTCTTGCCTGATTTCTTTTGATTTTCCCATGATGTCAAGCAAAGAGGCACTGAGTTTGAAGGTAGGCCTTGAAATACATGCACAGGTACACCTCCAATTGTCTCAAATGATGTCAATTAGCCTATCAGTAGCTTCTAAAGCCATGACATCATTTTCTGGAATTTTCCAAGCTGTTTAAAGGCACAGTCAACTTAGTGTATGTAAACTTCTTACCCACTGGAATTGTGATACAGTGAGTTATAAGTGAAATAATCTGTCTGTAAACAATTGTTGGAAAAATAAATTGTGTCATGCACAAAGTAGATGTCCTAACTGACTTGCCAAAACTATAGTTTGTTAACAAGAAATTTGTGGAGTGGTTGAAAAACTAGTTTTAATGACTCCAACCCAAGTGTATGTAAACTTCCGACTTCAACTGTTAGCAGCCCAGGCCAAAGACCCCTCAGAGACACCAATACTCCTTAGCCGGCCCACAAGAATGGAATGGTCCACCGTATCAAAAGCTTTGGCCAAGTCAATAAAAATAGCAGCACAATATTGCTTAGAATCAAAGGCAATGGTGACATCATTGAGGACCTTTAACGTTGCAGTGACACATCCATAACCTGAGCGGAAACCAGATTGCATACCCAAGAGAATACTATAGACAGAAAATACTATAGACAAAAAACTATCAAGAAAGCCAGTCAGTTGATTATTGACAAGTTTTTCCAACACTTTTGATAAGCAGGGCAAAATAGAAATAGGCCTATAACAGTTAGGATCAGCTTGATCTCCCCCTTTAAATAAAGGATGAACTGTGGCTGCCTTCCAAGCAATGGGAACCTCCCCAGAAAGGAGAGACAGGCTTGGCGATGATATGGAAAGAGTGTTGCGTCAGACGATTATGGACACAGTGTTTTTCGAATAAATTATGATTGCCTAATAACTTCGAAGGTACACCGGGCAGGTGATGTTATAAAGTAACTATAAAGCTCCATTTCACATTTACTAAATGCTTACAAAATGATTGTTTTAAACTATACAAATAATGTTTTTTTGCAAGACAAGGATTGTCCTGACTTTCAAGAATGCCTGAATGCTTCACCTTGCTTTTCTGTTTTGCTGGCAAGTTTCACCATCCCAATTATTACAATGGCACATGAGAATTATTGGAATATGGCAAATATTAGTCAATTCTCACATTCTATCCATGCAGGCTTTTGCAGCTACCTGAGACATTAAACAGATAGGTGGGAGGGCATACTGCCAATTATTAATTCACAATTTGCCTAAATGGGTAAACACTTCAATCGCTACATTTTTATTCCACACTGTAGGATTTTGTGGTGTCATTATGTCTAGCTGAGATATATATATTTAATTTTCATTGAAAGCATGTCTAAGAAGCAGTAGATCTGTTCTATGTGCCTATTTCTATGCTTCCTGTTAAGTTTCATACACAAACTGAAAACACAATATTTTTGATTATGGGAAAATATATTTTACAGCAGTTTAGATCAGTGTTTCCCAACCCTTGTTCCTCGAGTACCCCCAACAGTAAACATATTTATTTTAACTCTGGACAAGCACACCTGATTCAACTTGTCAACTAATCCACAAGCTCTCAATGAGTTGAATTAGATGTGTTTATCAAGGGCTACAACGAAACTGTGTACTGTTGGGGCACTCGAGGACCAGGGTTGGGAAACACTGGTTTAGATGGTACGATGATTATCTACACAATGACTTCTTATTTTGTCACATAAACTGAAATAAGGCGAACTATTAGAATGTTTGCAATCGGGAAATTTAAATGTACCCTAGCAGGCAATTGTCGCATCTATTTTATATGCGAACTTTGAGTGTTGAAGTTAATGGAAACAAAGTTAATGACTTCTCAAACCCAGTCCTGGTCTGCTTGGTCTGTTTCGCTAGCCATCCCGGAAGTCTCACGACGTTGGGCCTCTGGATTTAGAAACTCTGGGAACTACTTTAAGACAGATACTCGGAAGAACACCCTGTCTACCATGTGATATTTTAATAACAAATATGGTTAATTTATTAAATGTATGTCTGTGCTAACTTGTAAAATAACTGAAGAGTCAACTGGACTAATTAGAACAAAGAGAAAAGAGTACAAGGAACCAATTTTCCCGAACATTCATAAGCTACTTCCGGAAACAAAGTGCCAGTTTACCATGGTCGTAACTAGTTACCACAGCCACAAAGTCATAAATCCCGCCTATTCCTATAATGCATTTTCTTAAAATGTGATTTTAAACCTAACATTGACCACACTGCTAAGCTCATGTCCAACTCAAACCTCAAATTAAGACCAAAAAGCAAATTTTAGTTTTCATAAATTTTTACAATATATAAATTTTGACTTTGTGCCTAGGGTAACTAGTGAAAACCGTTTACCACCCAATCAAAAAACACTTGCATTTTAAAATGTCGATTACTTTCTAGTTGGCAGCCGGCACCCTTTTAATTTCTGTTCTCATTATGAAGGTTAATCAGTGAGTGACTAACCTCGAAATTTGGAAAACGTACTGCTACTAGCTAGCAATGCTAGTTCTTCTTTTCAGAGGTCAAGGGAGACAGCATTGTTGCCAATTGCTTCACTTTCGTTGTTGCCAGCTCGGCTGACTACCACACAGCTAGCAAGCTGGCTAGCTTGCTAGTTAATGCCGAATGGGAACCCAAGAAGATGAGAGAGGTAAGCTAACGACTGTTACTTAGTAAATTAACTAAGAAGAAATAGCACCTAACTTGGTGGTTACTGTGTTTGGTAGCTAGCGATGCCAATCAGGATAATAACTACATAGTAGGCTATTTAAAGAGTTATTCAGTACTTTTCGTGAATCTAGCTACTGTAACATACATAGCCAGTTTGCTAACTACAGTTGTGTTTTTTGCGTTAGTATTAGCTGGCTTAACACTGTAGTTGGTGTTGCTAACATACTGCGCCTGCCTTCTGCCCGCGCATGCCCCCAAATTAGCCGCCAGTATGTCAACAATCATGTTGGGATGGTTGCCACCAACTGAGCAGTTTCGTTGTGCATTTTTGTCAACGTCTGTCAACAAACTGAATCAAATCACATTTATTCATAAAGTCCTTCTTACATTAGCAGTTGTCACACAGTGCTTATACAGAAACCCAGCCTAAAACCCCAAACAGTAAGCAATGCAGATGTAGAAGCACGGTGGCAAGGAAAAAACACCCTAGAAAGGCAGAAACCTAGGAAGAAACCTAGAGAGGAACCAGGCTCAAAGGGGTGGCCAGTCTTCTTCTGGCTGGGCCGGGTGGAGATTATAAGAGTACATGGCCATTAAGGCCAGATCGTTCTACAAGATGTTCATAGATGTTCGTAGTAACATGAATGGTCTGGTTATAGAAGGTCTATAGTGTAGTAACATGAATGGTCTGGTTATAGAAGGTCTATTTAAATTGTATTTTTTTTTACCTTTGTTTAACTAGGTAGGCAAGTTGAGAACAAGTTCTCATTTGCAACTGCGACCTGGCCAAGATAAAGCAAAGCAGTTTGACACATACAACAACACAGAGTTACACATGGAGTAAAACAAACATATAGTCAATAATACAGTACAAAAACAAGTCTATATACAATGTGAGCAGATGAGGTGAGATAAGGGAGGTAAAGGCAATAAAAAGGCCATGGTAGCGAAGTAAATACAATATAGCAAGTAAAACACTGGAATGGTAGATTTGTAGTAGGTGAATGTGCAAAGTAGAAATACTTGGGAGCAAAATAAATAAATAAATACAGTTGGGGATGAGGTAGTTGTTTGGGCTAAATTATAGATGGGCTATGTACAGGTGCAGTGATCTTAGAGCTGCTCTGACAGCTGGTGCTTAAAGCTAGTGAGGGAGATAAGTGTTTCCAGTTTCAGAGATTTTTGTAGTTCGTTCCAGTCATTGGCAGCAGAGAACTGGAAGGAGAGGCGGCCAAAGGTTGGAATTGGCCCTGGGGGTGATCAGTGAAATACACCTGCTGGAGCGCGTTCTACGGGTGGGTGCTGCTATGGTGACCAGCGAGCTGAGATAAGGCGGGACTTTACCGAGCAGGGTCTTGTAGATGACCTGGAACCACTGGGTTTGGCGACGAGTATGAAGCGAGGACCAGCCAACGAGAGCGTACAGGTCACAGTGGTGGGTAGTATATGAGGCTTTGGTGACAAAACGGATGGCACTGTGATAGACTGCATCCAATTTGTTGAGTAGGGTGTTGGAGGCTATTTTGTAATAACATCACCGAAGTCGAGGATCGGTAGGATGGTCAGTTTTACGAGGGTATGTTTGGCAGCATGAGTGAAGGATGCTTTGTTGCGAAATAGGAAGCCAATTCTAGATTTAACTTTGGATTGGAGATGTTTGATGTGAGAAGGAGAGTTTACAGTCTAACCAGACACCCAGGTATTTGTAGTTGTCCACATATTCTAAGTCATGGTAGAGCATGGTGTTTGCAACGCCAGGGTTGTGGGTTCGATTCCCAAGGGGGACCAGTACGAAAAAACAAAATGTATGAAAAATGTATGAAATGTATGCATTCACTACTGTAAGTCGCTCTGGATAAGAGCGTCTGATAAATGACTAAAATGTAGTGATGCTGGGCGGGCGGGCAGGTGTAGGCAGCGATAGGTTGAAGAGCATGCATTTAGTTTTACTTGTATTTAAGAGCAGTTGGAGGCCATGGAAGGAGAGTTGTATGGCATTGAAACTCGTCTGGAGGGTTGTTAACACAGTGTCCAAAGAAGGGCCAGAGGTATACAGAATGGTGTCGTCTGCGTAGAGGTGGATCAGAGACTCACCAGCAGCAAGAGCGACATCATTGATGTATACAGAGAAAAGAGTTGATCCAAGATTTGAACCCTGTGGCACCCCCATAGAGACTGCCAGAGGCCCGAACAACAGGCTATCCGATTTGACACACTGAACTCTATCAGAGAAGTAGTTGGAGAACCAGGCGAGGCAATTATTTGAGAAACCAAGGCTACTGAGTCTGCCCGATGAGGATGTGGTGATTGACAGAGTCGAAAGCCTTGGCCTGGTCAATGTATACGGCAGCACAGTATTGTTTCTTATCGATGGCGGTTACGATATCATTTAGGGCCTTGAGCGTGGCTGAGGTGCACCCATGACCAGCTCTGAAACCAGACTGCATAGCGGAGAAGGTGCGGTGGGAATAATAATAATAATAATAATCACAGGGATTGTAGAGGGTGCAACAGGTCAGCACCTCAGGAGTAAATGTAAGTTGGCTTTTCATAGTCAAGCGTTCAGAGGTCGAGACAGCAGATGCGAGAGAAAGGGTCAAAAACAGCAGGTCTGGGACAAGGTAACACGTCAAGTGAACAGATCAGGGATCCATAGCCACAGGCAGAACAGTTGAAACTGGAGCAGCAGCAAGACCACGTGGACTGGGGATGGCGACAGCCAGGAGTTATTTGGCCAGGTAGTCCTGAGGCAGTGTCCTAGGGCTCAGGTCGTCCGTGAGGGGAGAGAGAGAGAGATGGGAGATTTACTTAAATTCACACAGAACACCAGATAAGATAGAATTTCACCAGACAGGACAGACTGACCCTAGTCCCCCGGCACATAGACTATTGCAGCATAGATAGTGGAGGTTGGGTCGGGGGACACTGGAAATTATACCCCCGGATAGGGCCAACCAGGCAGGATATAATCCCACCTATTTTGCCTATGCACAGCCCCCACACCACTACAGGGATATCAACAGACCACTAACTTACTACCCTGAGCCAAGGCTGAGTATAGCCCACGAAGATCTCTTCCACAGCACAAGCTCGAGGGGGGCGTAAAACCGGACAGGAAGGTCACGTTAGTGACTCAACCCACTCAAGTTGAGTAAAGCGAAAAAAGCCTCATACGACGTGACGCACCCCTCCTAGGGATGGCATGGAAGAGCACTAGTAAGCCAGTGACACAGCCCCAATCGTTTCAGAGGCAGAGAATCCCAGTGGAGAGAGGGGAGCCGGCCAGGCATGGACAGCAAGGTGGTTCGTCACTCCAGTGCCTTGCCGTTCACCTTCACACCCCTGGGCCAGACTACACTCAATCATAGGGCCTACTGAAGAGATGAGTCTTCAGTAAAGACTTCAAGGTTGAGACAGAGTCTGCATCTCTCACAATGATAGGCAGACCATTCCATAAAAATGTAGCTCTATAGAAGAAAGCCCCTGCCTCCAACTGTTTGCTTAGAAATTCTAGAGACAATAAGAAGGCCTGTGACCTTTGACCGTAGGTAGGAGCAGGTCCATGTAGCAAGTCCATGTAATGCTTTGTTGGTTAGCACTAAAACCTTGAAATCAGCCCTAGCATTAACAGGAAGCCAGTGTAGAGAGGCTAGAATTGGAGTAATATGATCACATTTTTTGATTCTAGTCAAGATTCTAGCAGCTGTATTTAACACAAACTGATGTTTATTTGGTGCTTTATCCGGTTAGCCGGAGAGTAGAGCATTACAGTAGTCTTAAACTGGAAGTGACAAAAGCATGGATTAGCTTATCTGCATCATATTTTTACAAAAAGTTAGATTTTTGCGATGTTACGAAGATGGAAAAAAGCTGCCCTTGAAATATTCTTGATATGTTCGTCAAAAGAGAGATCGGTGTCCAGAGTAACGCAGAGGTCCTTCAGTTTTATTTGAGACGACTGTACCACCATCAAGATGAATTGTAAAATCAAACAGCAGATGTCTTGGGTCCTAGAACTAGCATCTGTTTTTTCCGAGTTTAAAAGTAAATCATTTGCCGCCATCCACTTCCTTATGTCTGAAACACAGACAGAATATATAATGAAAACAATGGTGGTCCTAAAACAGAATCTTGAGGAACACTGAAACTTACATTGATTTGTCAGAGGACAAACCATTCACAGAGACAAACTGATATCTTTCCAACAGATAAGATCTAAACCAGACACAAATTTGTTCGTGTAGACCAATTGGGGTTTCCAATCTCTCCAAAATAATGTGGTGATTGATGGTGTCAAAAGCGGCACTAAGATCTAGGGGCACGAGGAAAGATACTTGGTCTGATGCCATTAAAAGGTAATTTACCACCTTCACAATGCAGTCTCAGTAATATGATGGGGTCTACAACCAGACTGGAGCGTTTTGAATACATTATCTGGCTTCGGGAAGGCAGCGAGTTTCTGCTTTGTCAAAACATTTTGAGAGGAATGGGAGATTCGATATAGGCCGATAGTTTTTACATTTTTCCGGGTCAAGGTTTGGCTTTTTCAGGAGAGGCTTTATTACTGCCACTTTTAGTTTTAACGTAGCCTAGTTCATAACTGCTCCAAGAAGTATGATCTACACTATGCACTTTATTCATAAATTCAAGGTCTGCATTTAGTTTGTAATGTCCCTTTTTACAGATTGGGTGGACGTGGCGAATGATATCCTTAGCAAGTGTCACATTAACCTTAGACTGAAGAAGGTGACGGACTGTAACGCCAATGTTTTTGCCGCCTTGTATGAGGCCATCTTAGGGGAGAAAGTCCCAGGTAAGTTTACACCAAACATGACACAATAAACATGCCCACTAAAAGAGCAATATGTGTTTTTTGAGACCTATCAACTGTCCCATGTTAGTTCTTGTTTAGATTTTTTTTAAAGCTTCTACGCTCCATGCTGTTAAGGCCAACAACTGAGTGCTTTAGAAGAGAGTATTCTTAGAATTTCAAGAATGCCACACAGTGCTACTTATGATCGTCAAACCTGCCAACACAAGGCTGTGTTTGTCAATGAGCTAGTAAGTGGCCAAAGTGCACAAGAGGCTGTGATTTGGAACCGTGTGTGTGTGTGTGTGTGTGTGTGTGTGTGTTGTTTCAGTATGATATATTGGATAAAGTAATAAAGACAGACGTGTGTGTGTGTGTGTGTGTGTAGACTACATCGCCGCCCCGGGCAGTCAGGAGGATGATGTCCACAACATCCAGTCTGTGATCGACTCCCTGGCTCTGGATTACCTTCAGATCAGCCTTTCACACATCACAGGTGAGCAGCTCTTACTCTTTACTCACTATTCACTAGTTAATTAACTAGTAACTACTCCTTTATTCCCTAAGTATTCACTAGCTATTCAGTCATTCATCATCTGATCAAGTCAAATGTTATTTGTCACATGCTTCGTAAACAGGTGTAGGCTAACAGTGAAGTGCTTACTTCCAAACAATGCAGAGAGAAATAAAAATGAGGAATAAATACACAATGAGTAATGATAACATGGCTATCTATATACACGGGGTACCAGTACTGAATCGTTGTGCAGGGATACGAGGTAATTGAGGTAGATGTGTACATATAGGTAGGGATAAAGTGACTAGGCAACAGGATAGATAAAACAGTAACAGCAGTGTATGTGATGAGTCAAAAGAGTTAGTGCAAAAAGGGTAAATGCAGATAGCTAAATAGTAACCAATAGCTAACTATTTAGCAGTCTTATGTAGGGCTGGGCGGTATACCGTGTTTTGCGATATACCGGTATTGATGCACAGACCGGTTTGGGTTTTTACATTACCTCCTATACCGGTATTTGAATGTTTGGTTTGTTAAATGTGACACGCAGCGTGTAACGTCCATTTTTATAGTTTACTTCGCTACTTGAGTCATCTCTCTCCATGCCGCTTTCCACACAGACCTAGCCACGCCCCCTGTCATTCAAGGAGCGCATTTGACGTTCGTCAACCACGAGACACTTGCGTTCAGTCTGCATCTACTAGCGTTCTATAATTACACTATTAGCTTGTGTTTCTTACATCTGCAAACAGCTAGTCTTTTCTTAGCAAGTTGTTCCTAAAGCTTGTTAGCCACTGATTGTTAGCTAGCTAATACATGTACTGAGTAAGAGCAAGCGTAATTGGCTATACAGCCTGTTAATACCAGTGATTGTGTAGACCTAAATCAGCATGTTTGTGCAACAGTGTCTTCTAAATTAGAGGTTAACGCAAAGCAAGAATATTTTAGCTACATGAAGTAGCTAAGAGAACATTCAATGTAGCCAAACATTATAGGGTCCCCTAGGAAACGCCTATCAACATATTAGTTCCTACCATGTCACAATAAAGCCTCCCTGGCATTTTCATTCGTTGCCATGTCAAGCAACATTGTATTAAAAGTGCCCACTATTATATTCCAACTATATAATTAGAATAAACTTTCTATTTCCATGATTTCAACAGTTAACCCAAGTGTTTTGCTCTAAATCGCAAGTCAAATTGCAACATTTGGTTAAAAATAAGGCCCAGATTACTTGCCCATATCGTGCAGCCCTACGTGGCAGCGTGGAAATGATCTCAAATGCAGAAATTTATGAAAATGATACCTTTTTGGGGGTTGAAGTTGAATTGAACATTATTAAACAATCAGAATGGAGAAAGACCCATTGAAATCACTTAGAATGTATGTGTTGCCACCCTAGGGTCACACACTACTCATAAAGCAAATTTAGGACTTTTATTATTAAAAAACATAAAATACCGTCATTTCTTAAATTTTTTAAATACTGTGTAATATAATATTTTGGCCATATCGCCCAGCCCTAGTCTTATGGCATAGGGGGAAGAAGCTGTTCAGGGTCCTGTTGGTTCCAGACTTGGTGCATCGGTACTGCTTGCCGTGCGGTATCAGAGAGAACCGATGATGAATGCTGAAAGAAAATCAAGTGCTCTATTTAGCTACAACCTGGCTAAATGCGGTCTAGATTTCAAAGCACAGCCTTGTTCAGAGCAAACACAACCCTCTTTGTTTAGGAAAATTCACAGTAAAAAGATGCAGACTGGTTGGTTCTATTAAAAGGACAACAATGTGGTGTTGATTATAGTTCCACTGATTCATCGCTTGTCCTAATGGGTTTTCCCCCGGCTCTAGGCGAGAACATTGTACGAGGGGACAAGGAGTCCATCAAGAACCTGTTGGAGATCTTTGACGGGCTGCTTGAGTATCTCACCGAGCAGATCAGTGAAGAGGAGTCGCAAAATGGAGGTAGACAAAAAAATCTTATTTTACTCCATTACCCTCTCAACTGTTATATTTAGGCTAACCTTTATTTAACCAGGAAGTCCTATATAGGTCAGAAGACCTGCCTGGAAACATACCTAAACATACAGCTGTTCTTCCTGACCTGATATCACCCCTGTTCTTTCTGATCTCATATCAACCCTGTTCTTTCTGATCTCATATCACACCATCTCCCTCAAACTTTATCTGTGTCACTGAGTGAGGCACAACCCTGTTTGGGTGAGATCACCCACACACATGAAGTGGACATAATGGTCTTTCTAAACCCGTTTTAGAGGCGGCTGGCTCTGGGATTACTGGGAAGCGGTTGGCAGCGCTCTGCATGTCTTTGTGTCCATCTATGGTGGAATGGTGGTCTGCTGGCCCTCTCTCCCATCGCAAAACACCAATTAGACTTTTAATTACTGACTATCTGTCTGGACATTTAAATGTTCAGAAGGCTCTGGTGAAAAAGGCTGGTTTACCAAAATTGGCAGGGTTGGTAACTTGGCGTGAGTCCAAAAGGAGCTGTGAAGTATTGGCTGATAATCCACCGATAACCGATTTTTCAATATATAGGATGAAAAAAGGGACTCTCATGCTTACCTTAACACTTGCAGCCATTGTCATTCATTTCACAATGTAAGAAATCAACATTTGAACCATATTTCTTGGACAGTTGTTCTTTTGAATAGAATTTTATGCGAGTACAGTGTGGGAAATGTAATTTTCCCGGCATAAAACAGTATATCGGCAGATACATCGGTATCAGTAAGTTTTGTACCCCCCCAAAAAATCCAACCCGCCATCGGACCCAGAATAACATATCGCCCGGGCTCTAGTTGAAACCTCTTGATATTTCCAATTACTGGGATAGGCTATGCATGAGTCACTACAGATAATGGTACTGTCACACTCGATGAACTCTTCGATGCACTTTCACAATGACATGGCTAGAACAGTTGCTTGTTTCACTTCAGCTTTTGGAAATGGGGTTGGATCATTAGTGTGTCTATGGATCGCTATGTTCCGAGGGCTTATTCTACTACTCTGACCGAGTCCTTTAATGTGACTTAAATATTTGTATAATTACGGACTGATTGGTAGTCTGAAAGTCGACTGGTAGCTTGTTCGTTTCGTCATTGCATCACAGCAGGAGCCTGTCGACTTCACCACATTGCGCCACGCTGTATTCACCCTTATCTTCTTCAATCCTTTCCTCCCTCCAGACAAGGAACCAAATGGTGTTCCTGTTGAGGATGCCCCCCTCCCTACAGGGCCAGTGGTCCCCCAGACAGAGGAACAGGAGGCCCTAATGGAGAGATCCTCCCAGTATTCTAGTGTGCAGTGAGTGTTTCCAAGATATTCCACACTACAGGTTCTTTGTACATTTCCATGGTTTCAGATTCAGTTCTGTGTTTAAGCAGGGTTCCAGTTCTGTTGATACAACTACAGACACTACATCACGGGACAAGACACTTATATATGCCACTTAGCAGACGCTTTTATCCAAAGCGACTTAGTCATGCATGCATACATTTTTCATATGGGTGGCCTTGGGAATTGAACCCACTACCCTGGCATTGCAAATGTCATGCTCTAGCAACTGCACCAGACAGGACCACGTCAAGTCGGTTCATCCTATTGACTCAACAGCCAGTCAGGGAGCACCACACAACACAAATGTCAACAGTAACGGCGAATGCTAAGGTTGGACACGGAACACAAACATCTGTGACATCACTATGTCTACTCAGCCTGTTCCGTTGGCTGTCGCACAGAAAGGCTGGCTGGAAAGTCAACAAAGCTGAATGAGTCACACCTCTGTTCCTAAACCAGGAAACCCGATGCATTGTTTTGAATAAGTGCAGGTTGTACTTGTTCTAACTAACTGGTGTCACACAAACCAGACACACCGATACACTTCCATTGAACTGTTTGGGTGGTCTTTTCTTTGATTTACTTTGATAGTGATACATCGTTAACTTTACGATGTTTCTTTTATTTTCCAGCTCTGCTGTCCAGTCTAGCAGCAAACATTCCCTCCACTCTTGGAATGCAGAGGAGACGGGCTCGACCAATGAGCTTATCCTCCTGGGAGACTCCGCCCGCACGTTCACGGCCAAACAAGAAGGTAGGCGGGACCAAAAGCTTGTTCCTGGCCCATGACATAGAATGCTGAAAAATGAAAAGCTTTCTGTATTTACATTTGGACTCAAATCCCATTTTATTTGTCACATTGTTCGTACACAACCGGTGTAGAGTAACAATGAAATGCTTACTGACGGGTCCTTTTCCAACAATGCAGAATTAAAGATAGAAATAGTAACACAAGGAATACATACCCAATGAATAACAATAACGAATAAAAAGAACATGGCTATATACAGGGAGTACCTGTACCGAGTTGATGTGTAGGGGTACAAGGTAATTACATTTACATGACATTCAGACGCCCTTATCCAGAGCGACTTACAGGATTAGGGTTAAGTGCCTTGCTCAAGGCATTTAGCGATGTAGCTAATTGAGGTAGCTATGTACATATAGGTAGGGGTCAAGTGACTTGGCAGTAGGATAGATAATAGACAGTAGCAGCAACGTATGTGTTGTGTGTGTGACGTCAGTTCGTGTGCGCGTGTTGTGTGTGTTGGGGTGTCAGTATGTGTGAGTGTGTGGGTAGAGTCCAGTGTGTGTGCATAGAGTCGGTGCAAGAGAGTTGGTGCAAAAAAGGGTCAATGCAGGAAGTCCTGGTAGATATTTGATTAGCTGTTTTTTGGGGTCTTCGTCCGACACCGCCTGGTATACAGGTCCTGGATGGCAGGGAGCTCGGCCCCAGTGATGTAGTGGGTAGGACTCACCACCCTCTGTAGCGCCTTGTGGTCTGGTGTCTTGCAGTTGGTATAACAAGCGGTGATGCAACCAGTCAAGCTGCTCTCAATGGTGTAGCTGTATAACTTTTTGATGATCTGAGGGCCCATGCCAAATCTTTTCAGAGAGGTTGTTGTCCTTGCACCACACCGCCAGGTCTCTGACATCCTCCCTATAGATTTTTTTTACATAGGTTTTTCTATTGTGTTATTGACTGTACGTTTGTTTATGTGTAACTCTGTGTTGTTTTTGTCGCACTGCTTTGCTTTATCTTGGCCAGGTCGCAGTTGTAAATGAGAACTTGTTCTCAACTGGCCTACCTGGTTAAATAAAGGTAAAATAAAATAGGCTGCCTCGTTGTCGGTGATTAGTCCTACCACCGTTGTCGTCAGCAAACCTCATCCACCTTTCGCTTATCAAACAGCACATGATGCTGATGAGGTATCCAGTTTTTCCAGTCTTTTTTTGCTGTCTTTCCTATGAAATTCTTTATGGAGACAGTGTGGAATGTTATGTGGTCAGGGGGTTAGTTTTTCCTCAAGTGGAAGTAAAAAAAAACCAACCAGGATTATGTCACCTTTTCCTTTTTACAAGCCCCCGTCCTCTCATTAGTTTCCACTAAGTCCTTCTCATGAGTCCCTACATTTGGTTTTAATGATAGTCTTCAACAACGGTTTAGTTAGTTAGAATATGAATGGCCCGTGTACTTGTCTTCGCTCCATTGTATGGATCTTGTGTATATTCGCTAGACAATGTCAGGGTTATTGGCAAGGCATTGATAGCTAGGAGTACAGAACTGTATCTGAGAAAATAATTCAGAAATATAGGCTACTTAAAGAACAGTGAACCAGTTGAGGCAAATCTGATTGTATAGAAACCAAAATAATGTTACTTGAACCTTTGTTCAAACAGCCTGCATAACACTATTATAACATGACACGAATAGCCATAACATCTGTTAACCATGGGAACTACAGTACTGAACAGTGTACACATACTCCTACAATACATTGCCTACAAAATCTACACCTCTAACAGCTTCTATTTTACCCCTCTCTAACAGTGGAAGCCTCTTCCCAAGCTCCGGGCCCCAGCACCACGGGTGCCCCGGGAACCCCAGGCACCCAGGCCACTCTACTGAGGGAGCCCCTGCGCTCGGCCATCCCCCTGCAGCCCCCCTACCAGACCACCCCCCACAGGCCCGACAGAGCTCCCCACTCGGGTAGCCAGTCTCCCCCAGACAACGGTCTCGGCAGTGGGGCCGCAGTGGAGCAGGAGGCACCCGCTGGCACCTCAGAGGTATGTCCATCTAGTCAAATATATCCATGCTGAGTCTATTCAAATTACGCTTTGTAATACAGTATCAACTTTCCAAAGACACGTTTTAATCAGTATTTCAAAGCTCTCAGCAAACGACTGTGTTCTGAAACACGTTCTGAAGTGACCTCAGCCAAGTACCGTTTACAGAACTGTAGCTTCCTTCCTCCTCTGACAAAGGATGAGCTGTTGCTGACTCATGCCGACTCATCCAAAATGGCCACGAGAATCATCACAGGAGTCACTTTTCCAATGCGTTCCTCCTCTCTGTTTACTGGCGGCAACACCTCCTAACCTGGGAATCACGTCACATCCCACCTGCATGCCTCTGGCAAGTCCAGACACGCTAGCAGGGGCAAATACTTTCCACTTGTTATTCCATTACCAACTGGTACTCGCTATGTCTGAAGACTAGCCAATACTATGACTGAGAAATTGGACATCAGTGGATCTAGAGTTGGAGAGACCTGACTGAGAAACAGTTCTACATTCCCATGTCATTTACAATGTGACCCAGGGCCATATGTCCCCACCCAACACAAGTTTCCACCCTAGAAGGAATGTAATGTTTCCACCTTCTAGTCTCTCCACTGGGAAGAAAGACTGCATCAGTGGAACAGACTAGTGACGCAACCAAAGATCTAGGCCCAGTCAGTTAGATATATCTATATCCTGACTATCTCAGCAAAAAAAGAAACGTCCTCTCACTGTCAACTGCGTTTATTTTCAGCAAACTTAACATGTGTAAATATTTTTATGTACATAAGATTCAACAACTGAGACATAAACTGAACAAGTTCCACAGCCATGTGACTAACAGAAATGGAATAATGTGTACCTGAACAAAAGGGGGGGTCAAAAGTAACAGTCAGTATCTGGTGTGGCCACCAGCTGCATTAAGTACTGCAGTGCATCTCCTCCTCATGGACTGCACCAGATTTGCCAGTTCTTGCTGTGAGATGTTACCCCACTCTTCCACCAAGGCACCTGCAAGTTCCCAGACATTTCTTGGGGGAAGGGCCCTAGCCCTAACCCTCCGATCCAACAGGTCCCAGACGTGCTCAATGGATGAGCCTGCAGGAAGGGTACCACATGAGGGAGGAGGATGTCTTCCCTGTAACGCACAGCGTTGAGATTGCCTGCAAGCTCAGTCCGATGATGCTGTGACACACCGCCCCAGACCATGATGAACCCTCCACCTCCAAATCGATCCCGCTCCAGAGTACAGGCCTCGGTGTAATGCTCATTCCTTCGACGATAAAAGCGAATCTGACCATCACCCCTGGTGAGACAAAACCGCGACTCGTCAGTGAAGAGCACTTTTTGCCAGTCCTGTCTGGTCCAGCGACGGTGGGTTTGTGACCATAGGCGACGTTGTTGCCGGTGATGTCTGGTGAGGACCTGCCTTACAACAGGCCTACAAGCCTCAGTCCAGCCTCTCTCGGCCTATTGCGGACAGTCTGAGCACTGATGGTGTAACTCGGGCAGTTGTTGTTGCATCCTGGACCTGTCCCACAGGTGTGATGTTTGGATGTACCGATCCTGTGCAGGTGTTGTTACACGTGGTCTGCCACTGCGAGGACGATCAGCTGTCTATCCTGTCTCCCTGTAGTGCTGCCTTAGGTGTCTCACAGTACGGACATTGCAATGTATTGCACTGACCACATCTGCAGTCCTCATGCCTCCTTGCAGCATGCCTAAGACACGTTCACGCAGATGAGCAGGGACCCTGGGCATCTTTCTTTTGGTGTTTTTCAGAGTCAGTAGACAGGCCTCTAGTGTCCTAAGTTTTCAGAACTGTGACCTTAATTGCCTACCGTCTGTAAGCTGTTAGTGTCTTAACGACCGTTCCACAGGTGCATGTTCATTAATTGTTTATGGTTCATTGAACAAGCATAGGAAACAGTGTTTAAACCCTTTACAATGAAGATCTATGAAGTTATTTGTTTTTTTACAAATTAACTTTGAAAGACAGGGTCCTGAAAAAGAGACGTTTTATTTTTTTGCTAACATACCATTATGGGTGATGGTAAGGAGCTGTGGTATGGATGAAATAAAATAAATTTTTTACCCAAATTGACCTGCACACACTACTGCTATTCTTTCTGTGTCTCGTTCTAATTCACTGCAATAAGGCAGTGTACTACTACTACTACTGTATTCACTTAGCAATGTTTTACAGTTTAGTCATTTCGCAGACTTACAGGTGCAATTAGGATTAAGTGTCTTTCTCAAGGGCACATTGACCGATTGGGGATTCGAACCAGCGACCTTAACCGCTAGACTACCTGTGACACTGGTATTTCAATGCTTTATACTGGTAGCAGTAGTTAACGTCATGCATCTCTTGTGTGATATGTCGTTAGCATCCGCTAGCTAGCCACTGAGACTCCTCCTCTTGCTGGGTTCTCTTTTATCACAGAGTGATTGAGTGTGAATTCTCCCCCCTCCCCCACTGAGTGGAAATGCATCCGCCCCTTTGTCTCTGTCCCCTTTTCTCTGACTAATGAATGACCATCTCTCTCTCTCTCAGTCCCCAAGGCCAGTGGCTGACACAGTTACCAATGGAGTGCGCTCGCCAGCCCACAACCACTCACCTGGTGAGTACACAGAACGGACTGCTCTGAATAGCACGGCTGTATCCATTGAACTGACGTATTTTTGCAAAACGTTCAATGCATCAGAAATAAACGTGTAGCACCTCAAACCATGTATCAATTTTATTGATTGATCTTACTCCTCCATGCTTTTCATTTGTAGTCGAGAGTGAGAAGTCTGTGTCCAGTCAAACCAAGGTCAGGCTAGAGGAGGCCAAGGAGCAGCCGGAGGTAAGGCATAACAAACCACTCGCCCTCTACACTGTTGTAGTTACAATGCCTCAAATTAGGACTAATTCAAGTCTACCTCATGCCTAATTCCAATCTAATTATTTGCTAATGCATGTCCAATTTACAGCTAATTCATGACCAAATTGTTGAATATTTCACAAATGTCTCTCTTTCTCTATAGCCTACCAGTGTGGGGCCCAGGAGGGTTCTATTCCGGACACAGCCAGACATTCATTTCCTCACCCTGCAGGATGAGCTGGAGGACAGGGCACCGCTGGACACTGAGGAGGAGGAAGAAGTTGAGGAAGAGACCTACACGCAGCAGGACAGCCGGGCTCACAGAGGGCGGACGGGGATCAGGTAAGAACAACTCAATGGGAGGTGGTTAGAATAGCATTGTAGATGCATAGCGAGAAAAGCAATGTACTTAAACATAAGTTAGTTACACACAGAGGTCCTACACACGGCCACTCAATCTAACATTCACCTCCCTGCCTTGCCCTTTTTGTCTCTGCTCTTCCTCTCTTTCTACCTTTTGCCCCCCTCCCCCTCTCTCCCCCCTCTCTCTCCCTCTCTCCTGCCAGTAGTAGCAGGGTACTAGAGGAGGAGGATTGTGAGGAGCCTCTCTCCTGGCGTAGACAGAGAAATAGGAAGGCAGAACAGGAGCTGCACCACATGTCTGAGAAGCTGTCCCGACGACTAGAGGAGCTGGACCTAGTGAGTGGTACACTTGTGTGTGAGAGAGAGTGACGCGCTTGTCATTATGTGGACCTTACTGGTTAGTCCAGTGACTGTGTGTCAAGCTATATTTACATTGCGGGGATACGGGACGCGTTCGGAGCAGTCTAACCGCGTGTCGGATGCCTTACAATCCCATTCACCCAGAGAACCTTCCCACCCGACATGCTTTCACTTGGCTTGCGCCACAGCTGACCATTATCCGCACCGGTAAATTGTGTGTGGGGGGAAACTAAGGCGTCGGGACCTGGGATTGTGTCACCCCCCGGCGTCTCAGCAATGTACATGTAGATTTAATGTGTGTTTCCACTCGTCAGATGTTAAAGAGAGCGCTAGGAGAGAGCGGAGAGCCTGATGAGGTCAAAGAGGAGGACAAACAGTCCCACCACAGTGACAGTGTCATGGAGTGTCGCAGGCCCCCAAGGAGGCCAACAGGTACATCCTCCACCTCTTCAATCACATCAGGGCCCGTGTTCATACAGCATCTCAGATCTAGAATCAGTTTAGCCTTTTAGATCGTAAGGAATACGATTTGTTATGGGCAGATCCTAGACCTACTCTGAGATGCACCGCACTTCTCCAACAAAAGCACAGTTGACTCGCCTGAATGTAGAACTATAATAAGTCGTTATTGACCAACTCTATGATTTAACATTTCCATTAACCTCTGACCCTTCTCCCAGGTACGCCGCGAGCCCCCACAGCCCCCTGTACCCGCTCCCTGTCCCCCTCCCCTCCCCGGGCCCGTTGCTCCCTCTCAGGTCAGCTAGAGGGCGCCATGAGAGAGGCGGTGAGCGGAGGGGTCACACAGAGACAAGCCACCCGTACGGGCCGACGAGAACTCCACCATCTACTGCCCCAACACAAACCCAGCCAGGTCAGAGGGACTTGCCATATCACATTAACCAATGCCATATTCACTATAAAGATTGTCGCCTTTTAAAAGAGACAAGTTGAACTGTTAACCTGTTGGTGTGTACACCTCTCTCTCTAGCTGGAAAAAGCCTATGAGGAGGAGCTGAAAGTGTACGAGGACAGAGAACGGGCTGCTATGGCCAAGGAACGAACCAGAGCACAGGAGGCGGTGAGAGAGAGCGAGAGAGAGAGAGAGAGAGAGAGAGAGAGAGTGGTGTGTGTGTAAACAGCATCAGGCCTACTCATTTTAGCCCTGGGGAGGTGTGTGCATTAGACACCATGTGACTGTGTATACAGTAGCCCTCCGGCAGAGACTGTGATAGAAAGACTGTGTCCCAATATTATCTACAGCGGATGTTCTATGTGTGGTTCTGCCCTGTAGGAGAGGGAATACAGAGAGGCCATACTGAGAGATGTTCCCCGAACCCCCAAACCGTCCCAAGTGTACACCACAGCAGCCCAACACCGCTCCCCCAGGACCAGACAACCCACCCCGGGCCGCAGACGACAGGACAAAACCAGGAGAGCCCCACCAAGTAAGACCCCCAAGCTGGAGTCTCTGCCAGTGAGATGGAGACAGTATCAACTCAATCTAATCTAAGTACTGTACAAAGTGGCTTCCTCTCCTTCATTTGCCCTGAACTAAAAACGTAGCATTGGCCTCTGAAACTAATATGGAGGATGCCTACCTGGCTATCTACTCAATCCTTTCAGAACTACATATGCCTTAGGAGAAAGAGCTTGATATGGATTTGCGCATTAGTCTAAGTGCACGGTATGGATTTGGCCCTCTATATTAACCGTTTGTGCTTCTCTCTCTCTCCGTTTTCCAGTGAAGGTGAAGGACAACGACCTGCTCCCCCTGCTCCTGGAGGAGTTCCCCCACCTGCACCTCTCGCCCCACACCCTAGGCAGGATGTGGCAGCAGCAGCTGGGCCAGGTGGACCGCCTCAACGCCTCCCTCTCCCTGGACAACCAGAGGCAGGGGCCACGCACTAAACTCACCAGCCAGGTGGGGGCGCTATAATACACTATCCACCATATAAACCACAGGGAGAGCTGGGAGGTTTTAGCTCGGCTTGCCAGATGGATCTCTGCAAGTCTCCTACCTTTCTATAATGTTAACACAGATGTCTAAGTGCGGAGCCTGTGATTGGGCGAAGACCCCATAATGACCCAGGGTTCACCCGTGCAACTTTTCCACATCGATCTCCTCCCGTTAACTCGTCAATGTTCTCTCTCCAGGTGGAGGAGGTTCAGAGGAGACACAACCTGCTGGTGGAGATCATCCGCAAAGAGCAAGAACACAACAGACGCCTGGTGAGCCAGTCAAAACATGCACGAGCTTCAGCATACATGAAGGCTAGACACACACAAACACACACACACATATTACCAGTCTTATGTCTCTCACACATTCTCAAACAAACACACCAAGCAATAATAAAAACAGCCTCTCTAACTGTACACCCGTCTCGCTCCTCTCCCCCCTCCAGAGGGATTTTAAGGAGCGTATCCAGCAACAGAAGTCGACTCAGAACCGTCTGAAGGAGCAGAGGCAGCAGATCGCCCGGGCCAAGAAGTACCACAGTGACTACCACGTCCAGCTCCGCGCGCGCATGATGAGGGCCCGCACGAAAGAGGAGAGGGTCAGTTAGTGACGCCATGCTACGCCTCAATACCCAACACGGTTTAGATGCTCCTAGAATTTCATGTTTCAACGCTTCAAACAGTACTTTCAAATCAAAATCAAATGTATTTATATAGCCCTTCTTACGTCAGCTGATATCTCAAAGTGCTGTACAGAAACCCAGCCTAAAACCCCAAACAGCAAGCAATGCAGGTGTAGAAGCACAGTGGCTAGGAAAAACTCCCTAGAAACCTAGAGAGGAACCAGGCTATGAGGGGTGGCCAGTCCTCTTCTGGCTGGGCCGGGTGGGGATTATGGAAGAGCACCAGTAGGCCAGTGACTCAGCCCCTGTAATAGGGTTAGAGGCAGAGAATCCCAGTGGAGAGAGGGGAACCGGCCAGGCAGAGACAGCAAGGGTGGTTCGTTGCTCCAGTGCCTTTCCGTTCACCTTCACACTCCTGGGCCAGACTACACTCAATCATAGGACCTACTGAAGAGATGAGTCTTCAATAAAGACTTAAAGGTTGAGACCAAGTCTGCGTCTCTCACATGGGTAGGCAGACCATTCCATAAAAATGGAGCTCTATAGGAGAAAGCCCTGCCTCCAGCTGTTTGCTTAGGTATTCTAGGGACAATTAGGAGGCCTGCGTCTTGTGACCGTAGCGTACGTGTAACCGTAGCGTACGTGTAGGTATGTACGGCAGGACCAAATCAGAAAGATAGGTAGGAGCAAGCCCATGTAATGCTTTGTAGGTTAGCAGTAAAACCTTGAAATCAGCCCTTGCCTTAACAGGAAGCCAGTGTAGGGAGGCTAGCACTGGAGTAATATGATCACATTTTTTGGTTATAGTCAGGATTCTAGCAGCCGTGTTTAGCACTAACTGACGTTTATTTAGTGCTTTATCCGGGTAGCTGAAAAGTAGAGCATTGAAGTAGTCTAACCTAGAAGTGACAAAAGCATGGATACATTTTTCTGAATCAATTTTGGACAGAAAATTTCAGATTTTTGCCATGTTACGTAGATGGAAAAAAGCTGTCCTTGAAAAGGTCTTGATATGTTCGTCAAAAGAGAGATCAGGGTCCAGAGTAACGCCGAGGTCCTTCACAGTTTTATTTGAGACTACTGTACAACCATCAAGATTAATTGTCAGATTCAACAGAAGATCTCTTTGTTTCTTGGGACCTAGAACAAGCATCTCTGTTTTGTCTGAGTTTAAAAGTAGAAAGTTTGCAGACATCCACTTCCTTATGTCTGAAACACAGGCTTCCAGCGAGGGCAATTTTGGGGCTTCACCAAAATTGAAATGTACAGCTGTGTGTCATCCTCATAGCAGTGAAAGTTAACATTATGTTTTCGAATGACATCCCTAAGAGGTAAAATATATAGTGAAAACAATAGTGGTCCTAAAACGTAACCTTGAGGAACATCGAAATTTACAGTTGATTTGTCAGAGGACAAACCATTCACAGAGACAAACTGCTATCTTTCCGACAGATAAGATCTAAACCAGGCCAGAACTTGTGCGTGTAGACCAATTTGGGTTTCCAATCTCTCCAAAAGAATGTGGTGATTGATGGTATCATAAGCAGCACTAAGGTCTAGGAGCACGAGGACAGATGCAGAGCCTCGGTCTGACGCCATTAAAAGGTCATTTACCACATTCACAAGTGCAGTCTCAGTGCTATGATGGGGTCTAAAACCAGACTGAAGCATTTCGTATACATTGTTTGTCTTCAGGAAGGCAGTGAGTTGCTGTGCAACAGCCTTTTCTAACATTTTTGAGAGGAATGGGAGATTCGATGTAGGCTGATTTTAAATGTTTTATATTTTCTGGGTCAAGGTTTGGCTTTTTCAAGAGATGCTTTATTACTGCCACTTTTAGTGAGTTTGGTACACATCCAGTGGATAGAGAGACGTTTATTATGTTCAACATAGGTGGGCCAAGCACAGGAAGCAGATCTTTCAGTAGTTTAGTTGGAATAGGGTCCAGTATGCAGCTTGAGGGTTTGGAGGCCATGATTATTTTCATCATTGTGTCAAGAGATATAGTACTAAAACACTTTAGTGTCTCCCTTGATCCTAGGCCCTGGTAGAGTTTCCACTTTCCATTCCATTCTCCATCCATGTATTTTTTGAAGGGAAGATTTTACACAATTGTCATGTATTAAGCTCAATTGTAAAATAAAGTAAACAGGTCATGAACACAATGACTATACAAACACAGGTAACGATATGATGGTATGTTTAGTGGTTATTAAATGGTTGTATAACAGTGTGTGTGTGTTGTGTTCCAGATGTTTAAGCAGGTGTTTGAGGAGGGCTTGGAGGTGCAGAAGGCTCGTCTCCGAGAGCAGAGGGCCTACGCCAAGGAGCAGCGCCAGGAGCACCAGAAAAAACACAGAGACCAGATCCAGTCTATGGAGAACTATTACAAGGACCAGGTAGGAGCAACACATGACCCTCTTTCTTATTAACACACACGCGTACCTTACAGATGTGGTAGGAGAGTAAGACCAAGAAACGGCTTCCTGATGTTCTCTGTTCCTACATCTGCACTGATGTGAAAGAACAGGACAGCTGAAAGCTAATTCCACGCTGTTCTGCACTCTTTCAGTTTTCATTGTTGGCTGAAACTCTCGCTATAGAGCGACAGGATATCCAAGTACGGAAGAAGGCCCAAGAAAAGGTAAATGTATGCTAATGTACACACCATTTACTACATATGCCTGTACTTTGCAAATTTGGGGAGATTTGATATACTTGACAAGTGAACTTATTCAGGGTTCAGCATGTGACTACTACATCCTACAGTATTGGGTCAGGATAGTAAAGCGTTTCTCTCTGCAGGCCCTTCAGAAGATGAAGCGAGAGCTGCGCTCCAAGATGGAGAGGGAGATAGGCGAGCTGCAGAAGATTATCGTCCAGGACGACGACGACGACTACTTCCACGGCCTGGAGGTCCAAAGGTTACGGGGTCGCGTGCAGATGGCTTCCTTCCAGTACAACACCAGCTGTCAGCACTGACCCCGCTAACGAGCTAGCAATCTATAGCTACCTACAGCTAATTTTCCTTCGGCTGCTAAAACAAACTCTAAAGTCTCTAAAACCCACGGATCTGAGTCCTACTCCTCGATTGTTTTAAATACTTGATTATTTAAGAATGTTTAAAAAAAAAAAAAGACTCCCTCACTGTGTATTTTGTGTGCTGTCGTTTTGATTTTGTCATGTGGTAAAGATGAGTAGTTTAGTAAATTATCTTTCACAGCCAAACGGGACCATTGTGAAAATTGGATGCAACACTAATTATGAATGTCATGCCAGGATTTTTTCCCCTCTTCCTTTTAATGGTATGCAGGATTTGTCTCCCATAGCGTTTTTAACAATGTTGATGAATGATTTATTTAATTGTACTGTAAATGACCTATTAGTCAGGTTTTTAGGTTATTGATCTAACCTGTTATGCTTTTTGAACACCAGAGAGCGCTGAAAGTTCCCTTTGCCAGTAAACTACCATACTAATAAACAAATCAGACCTGTTAAAAAGACATCCTAAGTTTACAAGGCCAAATAGCATGAATGGGGCTGATTCATAATTAGAAATGTACACCTTTCCTATGCACTTCTCAGTAGTTGGTATTCAGATGTACCTTATGGAGGCGTATAAGGAGGGTTTTGGGTGTGGTTCCATAGTGCACACTAAATATATTTGAATTAAACCCCAGAAAACACACCCATGGGGTGGCCTACCAATTTGATCAGGGAGTTTTTGTTCAATTTGAGTTTCTACTAATTTCTTTAAAACGATCCCTTTAAATAAGGCATTTTTAATTTGAGTTTGATCAGCGCAAGCCTTGAATGTAGACTATGGAGAATGGTTCAGAATATAGAAAGATGGCCTTGAAAGCATATGCATATTTGTCTCTGTTCAGTACCCATTATTTATTTCATGGAAAAATAGCCTTAGGGCACAAAAGGTAAAAGGTGGTTTGATTCATTCTGAATGTTGCCACATTCAGAATGGAAGTCTAATGCCTATATAATTATAATATAGAGAATAGTAGGGTATAATACATATACCATAATTGCCTGCACTGATCATGTGATGGCAAGTGCAAAGTAACGGTTTGAGCTCCATAATGATTAATAAGCCTATACGTCCGGATTGATTTTTACTACAATTTGCATTTGTTAAATCAAATGTAATGAAATTATGTATGAAGGGAACCAACACTAAACTGGCTGTTAAATATATTGCCCTACCTGGTTATTACTTATGGTTGCTACTGATTGTGGCTTAGAATATTTAACATATGCTATAGCCTACAAAAATTGAATTTTTGTAAGGTAACAGGAAAAGTCGGGGCATATAATTAAAACATTCGAGGGAGCACAAAGGTTACATTTGACGCGACTTTCCTTGTCATCCAATTTGGTCTGAGTCTCAATCCCTACAAATTATAAGGCCATACAATAAAGATTCTGCATAATGACACAGCATTTCATATTTCACTGTAGGAAAGGGGCATAAATAACCCTGCCTGTCATGTCAGTTTCCTGCCATGGCTAGATTCACAATCTCCAGGTAAAATAGATCTATAACAATTGTCATTTATCCTATATTTACTATCCTCGTATCCATAGGTCTTATATCAGTTGATTTAATTAGGACATGGAGATTGCTGTCATTTATCAGAAAAATAAGTTGATTTTTCCACTAGAAACCGGCATGTTCTCTTGACCTTATTCATGGTTGCATATAAAGGTGGTGGAATTAAGTCAAGGTCAGAATATGGAGTGTCTGTAGACACAAGCAGCCACACCTCCATTTTTTAAAATCTCCAACCTAAATGCCTACCTTGCGGTCACTGGCATTCCCCCCATGCTTAAGCTCAAGATTAGAATACCATAGAAAGAAAAGTGCATTAAAATAGGAATAAAGTTGAGTTTAGCGTGGGTAAAATTAAGTCTAAATTTCCCCTATATGAATAGACATTATGTAGGTGTGAGAACATCACTTGTCAAGGCCACTCATTCCAGGGACCACACTGGTACCTGATCGGTCCCTGGTACAGTGCACCGGTCTGAACTGACCAGGGCCCAGTTTCCCAAAAGCATGTTGAGGCTAAGTTCATGTTGCTTTTTGGAAATGAGCCCTGGTGAAAGCCATCTTAAAGACCTTCCACTTCATTGTTTTCACCTGTCAAGTATTTTCAAATCATTGCAGATGAATGGGAGATGAGAATGATTTTGAAATTGAGAGCCTACATGGTAAATAATTTACTCTCAAATTGTGTGAAACTTGTCTTACCAATTCCCTTCATTTTATGAGACCTAGGAAAGAAAAAAAGCATACTTCATTCTATGAAACATTATGTTGTGAGTTTCAAACAGCATAGTTTATTGCTTGTCTTCTGCAAGGGTACAAGAGGTTTATAATTTCCGCTTTTATTTTTCTTATTTACAGTGTCAGTTGAAGCTCACAGAGCAGCTGATGTGAAAAAACTATGAACACACTAATAAATACAACAGACTGAAAAATGAGAAATAAAAACATGTTAAAATTTCAGACAAAAGTTTAGCAAATTTAATCAGAAGAAAACTAATTTACACACACAATACTTACATACACACAGAATAAAGGAAAGTGGGTTTTACACCATGTAAGAAATTGCACCGGTCAGCGACTAAAAGTCGCAGGGCTCGGCTGGCAAAGCATGCTACGAGAAGCAACAGTCCATATTGTCTGATCTATTATCCAGAAACAACTCCACCTCATCCAATATCATCTCCTCATAAGACTGAGTGAAAGTCAATTATGGTTAGACGTAGATAGCAGAAAACAGTACTGTGTGTGCATATCTATACGCATATATATCTACATAAAAAGTCAATCAGTCCATTAACTATTTAGTAAATAGATGGAAGTTGCTGATTATAACGGCAACACAAGTCTGCGTGTGCAAAAATGTCTTGTTTTTTTATGCATTTTATTCATTTTCTGTAAAATTAAAAAAAGGTTGCTTGTGATCCACCACATGAACAATATCTTATACTGTACAAAAGCACAATTTCAGGATACTTGTCTATCTGAAGAGAATCTGCTTCACCTTTGAACACACTGGACTGGGCCTATTTTATTTTGCATGTATGCAGGTGAATACAGTCCATGGTCATAGTCCACGTCCATTGCTATTAAACAGGCAGCATATAAAAAAAAAAAACATTCAACAGAACTTTTTCGCATGTCAACACACATTTTGCTCAGAAGGGACAAAATAATAGCAAATAAATATTGTTAGAAAAAAAGTCCATTCATGCAAGGGTTGTGGTTTAGGGTCATGTCTAGATGGTATACAGCATGTCAAACGGTGATTTTTCTAGGCATTTTAGCTAACCCTAACCTTGACCTAAGTCTCATAACCTGCTACGTTAATTCTCCTAAACCTACGAAACATCCATTTTGACAAAAGCTGTATCCCTTTTAGACAAAAACCTCTAGTAGGGAGAGCGCTCTCTAGTCCCAACCTCAGTCTCTAGTGGCCAAAATGTTAAAGGTTATGCACTCAGCTCTCATTCAAGGAGAGGGTCACGGGTTTGACCTGACAACGGCTTCCATAACCAGAAGATACTCCCCCTTTTCACAAGTCAGCCTCACAAAGAAAGATGACTTCACCTGAGAATACAGAGGTCTGTGATAACACCAACATGCTAGCAAGTAAATGAATAGAAAGAGGAACAAGCCATATACAAAATAGGTATGTATTTGTACACATATATACACAAAATTACTGGTAGATATACTTTTATTTTTATTTTAAATCTGTATATTTCCGTTGAATGCTGTATGGTTGGAGTAAAATGTGGAATATTCATTTTAACTTAATATGAAGAAAGCACATCCTTTGTCGCCATTCAGTTTGTAAAGTGCTCTAGAGTGGCAACGGGAAAAAAAACATCCTGCCATCTTAGGTTGGATGTCACTTTGAAAACACCGACATCTTCCTTGAAGTGCTTTCAACTAGCCTGGTCCCTGGGACAGAGTTCCACTCAATAGACAACGACCCACTTTGAGCATTTGATAAGGAATTTCAATGGTGTGATTTATAGGTACAGTGTGCTATAATGATGTTTAGCGTTAAGTTCAACTCAGACTTTCACCAAAGCGCAACAAGTCTACTCTGTGTAGCTGGACGGTGTTAGGTGTTCAGGTTAGCATGTCCATTAGCTTTTGATGTCAAGAAAGAGGTGGCAGGAAGTTAGCTATGTGAGACTGTATTGGTCATCAGTAAGACCTAGTTTCTCCTGGTTAGCTCATGGTCAGGAAAAAACCCCCCTGGCCCTAGTCCTCTACTCAGCGTGGACCTTCATATTTCTCTCTCCCAGACCAAAACCAACATAACTTCTTTAAAATACTCTCGTTGCAGTCTGGACCTTATTCGATCGCACCAGACGACCCACAACAAAGGAAATGTGCTTTCACGGAACGCACATACTAGGGACCAGAGTTTTCTTCAGTTAGGAAAAACTTGTGGTCCAACACAAAACTGGTTGTTCTGTGGATTTCACCGTTATGACATACAAGCTATTACAAAAAGAAAACGAAAAAAAAAAACCGAAATAAAAGCTGGCCTTCTCGCAGGGTTTCAAGGTAAGTAATCGTCACTCGTCTGTAGCAGCTGAAAAAGGAATTGATATTTGTAAAAAAGAATGCGTTGAGAGGAGAGTGTTCCCGTGTGGGCTGCCTCTCAGTCGGTCTCCATATTGTCCTGGGGGACTGGGCACCAGAAAGGGGTGTGGTCACAATCCTCATGGGCGTGCCTGAACGTTGCAGGGTTCCTGTGGTGACAGCAGAGTCTATAGTCTTGCTGCGCTGACCGCACAAAATACACACGCTGACACACACACACACACACTTCCCCACTGATGTGTCACTCATTCCACCGCAAAGCCACACGTCTCCTCGATGGCTGTCAGCAGCTTGTCATACAGCTTGTCATAGTGCTCGTAGGCGGGAACGTCAATCCGGTTAAAGCTGGACAGAGAGGAAAGGGGGACAGAGAGGGAAAGGGCAGAGGGGGAGAGAAAGAGTTTGGAAGAGAGAGGAGTACATTTTCAGTTTGAGTGGACAGTTTTGAAGCACCTTTATAAAACTTTCCCTATCGATGAATGAATGACATTTCAATTTCGTGTCAAATCACCCCTCATGGGAAGAATTGACGCCAACAAACATTTCAATAACTCACTGTGATAACTCTATCTTTAAACGGTTCTACATACAAAACATTGGATTTGGACATGCATTTAAAACCGGTAATATCATACAAGTTGGGAGATTGGACACCCTTTTCATAGCATGTCTTCGCCTCATTGACAGGTCATTGTAATTAAGAATATGTTGTTAATTGACTATCCTGTATAAAAAAATTGTTAAATGTATGGAGTAGCAGTCTTGTAGCAGTGTGTATCTGTGTGTCTAAGTGGAGCAGTGGTACTTTAACTGTACTCACCAGGTGTGGGCTTTGGGTAGATTGTTGGTGTTGGCATCGATCTGGTGGATTGTGAAGAGCCTGGGCCCCGCGGCACCTGGAGGGTCACACACACACACACACACACACACACACACACACACAGAGAGAGAAAAAGAGAGTCAGCATAAATTCTCAGGCTGTCCATCATTATATTTCTCTACACACAAAAGTCAGACAGTTTAGGACAGTTGACCAGTTGAACTCAGTGTTTAGAACGTGAACAAACATGACTGCTGTTTTAACACAACACTGGGTGTATATTTTATATACTGTATATTTTCGTTCAGAAAGCCAGCTGGGTTGGCCTCAGAGACAGACAGACAGACAGACAGACAGACAGACAGACAGACAGACAGACAGACAGACAGACAGACAGACAGACAGACACAGGCAGGCACACACACGGGCACACGCACGGCTTGAACAGAAAGATCAACACTCCAACACGCACACTCAGAAACATACACAGCTGCACTCTGAGGTCTTCTGTTCCCCCAGGGCGTCCTGTCTGTCTGGATTTAACCAAACCCACTGAGGTCGACCACGTCACTGTCATGAAGACAGGGTCACCTCAGGCAGTCTGAGAGACTCACAGTGTTTTCCACTAGCGTCGCCTGTCGGCTATATAACCAGTTAAACTCACTTTCAGCCCGGTACTTTTTCCACTTAAATTAATTAAGCTACTTATTTTATTTTTTTTACAATTCGCAAGTCAGAAAATGTATTAATTACCTCACTACTCACTGGACTCTTATGATCACTCGGCTAAGCATGCCTCTCAATGTCAATATGCCTCTCCTTAATGTCCATTGCTGTTCTGGTTAGTGTTTATTGGCTTATTTCACTGTAGAGCCTCTAGCCCTGCTCATTATACCTTAAACAACCTTTCAGTTCCACCACCCACACATGCGATGACATCACCTGGTTTCAATGATGTTTCTAGAGACAATATCTCTCTCATCATCACTCAATGCCTAGGTTTACCTTCACTTTATTCACATCCTACCATACCTTTGTACATTAAACCTTGAAGCTATTTTATCGCCCCCAGAAACCAGGCGATAAAATAGCTTCAAGGTATAATGTACAAAGATATGGTAGGATGTGAATACAGTAGAGGTAAACCTAGGCATTGAGTGATGATGAGAGAGATATTGTCTCTAGAAACATCCTTGAAACCAGGTGATGTCACTGCATATGTGGGTGGTGGAACTGAAAGGTTGGATAAGGTATACTGAGCAGGGCTAGAGGCTCTACCCGGGCCAGGTCAATTAGAAAGGCCTGCTCGCTGAAGTGTTTCAGGGAGCGTTTGACAGTGATGAGTGGAGGTCGTTTGACCGCTGATCCATTACGGATGGTACAAAGGTATGGTAGAACTCTCTGTTCCGGACGTCCTAGATGACCAATTCTCATAGCTTTTAGCCGTACCCTTATCCTACTCCTCCTCTGGTGATGTAGAGGTGAATCCAGGCCCTGCAGTGCCTAGCTCCACTCCTATTCCCCAGGCACTCTTTTGATGACTTCCGTAACCGTAATAGCCTTGGTTTCATGCATGTTAACATTAGAAGCCTCTTCCCTAAGTTTGTTTTATTCACTGCTTTAGCACACTCTGCCAACTCGGATGTCCAAGCCGTGTCTGAATCCTGGCTTAGGAAGACCACCAAAAACTCTGAAATCTCCATCCCTAACTACAACATTTTCAGACAAGATAGAACAGCCAAAGGGGGCGGTGTTGCAATCTACTGCAGAGATGGACAGAACTCTGCAGGCTAACTATCCAGGTCTGTACCCAAACAATTTGAACTTCTACTTTTAAAAATCCACCTCTCTAAAAACAAGTCTCTCACCGTTGCCGCTTGCTATAGACCACCCTCTGCCCCCAGCTGTGCTCTGGACACCATATGTGAACTGATTGCCCCCCATCTATCTTCAGAGCTCGTGCTGCTTGTTGACCTAAACTGGGACATGCTTAACACCCCGGCCATCCTACAATCTAAGCTTGATGCCCTCAATCTCACAAATTATCAATGAACCTACCAGGTACAACCCCAAAGCCGTAAACACAGGCACCCTCATAGATATCATCCTAACCAACTTGCCCTCTAAATACACCTCTGCTGTTTTCAACCAAGATCTCAGCGATCACTGCCTCATTGCCTGCATCCATAATGGGTCAGCGGTCAAAAGACCTCCACTCATCACTGTCAAACGCTCCCTGAAACACTTCAGCGAGCAGGCCTTTCAAATTGACCTGGCCCGGGTATCCTGGAAGGATATTGACCTCATCCCGTCAGTAGAGGATGCCTGGTTATTTTTTTAAATGCCTTCCTCACCATCTTAAATAAGCATGCCCGTTTCAAGAAATTTAGAACCAGGAACAGATATAGCCCTTGGTTCTCTCCAGACCTGACTGCCCTTAACCAACAGAAAAATATCCTGTGGCGTTCTGCATTAGCATCAAACAGCCCCCGTGATATGCAACTTTTCAGGGAAGTTAGAAACCAATATACACAGGCAGTTAGAAAAGCCAAGGCTAGCTTTTTCAAGCAGAAATTTACTTCCTGCAACACAAACTCCATAAAAGTTCTGGGACACTAAAGTCCATGGAGAATAAGAGCACCTCCTCCCAGCTGCCCACTGCACTGAGGATAGGAAACTCTGTCACCACCGATAAATCCACTATAATTGAGAATTTCAATAAACATTTTTCTACGGCTGGCCATGCTTTCCACCTGGCTACCCCTACCCCGGTCAACAGCACTGCACCCCCCACAGCAACTCATCCAAGCCTTCCCCATTTCTCCTTCTCCCAAATCTAATCAACTGATGTTCTGAAAGAACGGCAAAATCTGGACCCCTACAAATCAGCCGGGCTAGACAATCTGGACCCTTTCTTTCTAAAATGATCTGCCGAAATTGTTGCAACCCCTATTACTAGCCTGTTCAACCTCTCTTTCGTGTCGTCTGACATTCCCAAAGATTGGAAAGCAGCTGTGGTCATCCCACTCTTCAAAAGGGGGGGAGACTCTTGACCCAAACTGCTACAGACCTATATCTATCCTACCCTGCCTTTCTAAGGTCTTCGAAAGCCAAGTTAACAAACAGATTACCGACCATTTCAAATCCCACCGTACCTTCTCCTCTATGCAATCTGGTTTCAGAACTGGTCATGGGTGCACCTCAGCCACACTCAAGGTCCTAAACGATATCTTAACTGCCATCAATAAGAATCAATACTGTGCAGCCGTATTCATTGACCTGGCCAAGGCTTTCGACTCTGTCAATCACCACACCCTCATCGGCAGACTCAACAGCCTTGGTTTCTCAAATGGATTGCCTCGCCTGGTTCGCCAACTGAGTTCAGGGTGCCAAATCGGAGGGCCTGTTGTCCGGGCCTCTGGCAGTCTCTATGGGGGTGCCACAGGGTTCAATTCTTGGGCCGACTCTCTTCTCTGTATATGTCAATGTCGTTGCTCTTGCTGCTGGTGAGTCTGATCCACCTCTACGCAGACAACACCATTCTGTATACTTATGTCCCTTCTTTGGACACGGTGTTATCAACCCTCCAGACGAGCTTCAATGACATACAACTCTCCTTCCGTGGCCTCCAACTGCTCTTAAATACAAGTAAAACTAAATGCATGCTCTTCAACCTATCGCTGCCTGCACCTGCACGCCCATCCAGCATCACTAGTCTGGACGGTTCTGACTTAGAATATGTGGACAACTACAAATACCTAGGTGTCTGGTTAGACTTAAACTTTCCTCCCAGACTCACATCAAACATCTCCAATCCAAAGTTAAATCTAGAATTGGCTTCCTATTTCGAAACAAAGCATCCTTAACTCATGCTGCCAAACATACCCTCGTAAAACTGACTATCCTACCGATCCTCGACTTCGGCGATGTAACTTACAAAATAGCCTCCAACACCCTACTCAACAAATTGGATGCAGTCTATCACAGTGCCATCCTTTTTGTCACCAAAGCCCCATATACTATCCACCACTGCGACCTGTACGCTCTCGTTGGCTGGCCCTCGCTTCATACTCGTCGCCAAACCCACTGGCTCCAGGTCATCTACAAGACCCTGCTAGGTAAAGTCCCCACTTATCTCAGCTCACTGGTCACCATAGCAGCACCCACCTGTAGCACGTGCTCCAGCAGGTATATCTCACTGGTCACCCCCAAAGCCAATTCCTCCTTTTGCCGCCTCTCCTTCCATTTTTCTGCTGCCAATGACTGGAACGAACTACAAAAATCTCTGAAACTGGAAACACTTATCTCCCTCACTAGCTTTAAGCACCAGCTGTCAGAGCAGCTCACAGATCACTGCACCTGTACATAGCCCAAACTACCTCTTTCCCTACTGTATTTATTTATTTATTTATTTATTTATGTCCTTTGCACCCCAGTATTTCTACTTTGCACATTCATCTACTGCAAATCTACCATTCCAGTGTTTTACTTGCAATATTGTATTTACTTCGCCACCATGGCCTATTTATTGCCTTTACCTCCCTTATCTCACCTCATTTGCTCACATTGTATATAGACTTATTTTTCTACTGTATTATTGACTTTGTTTTATTCCATGTGTAACTCTGTGTTGTTGTATGTGTCAAACTGCTTTGCTTTATCTTGGCCAGGTCGCAGTTGCAAATGAGAACTTGTTCTCAACTTGCCTATCTGGTTAAATAAAGGTGAAATAAAAAAAATAAAAAACATATTCTAGCAATCTATTGATAGGACAAGTGCCTGTCAGTCACAAAGTGAGCAATGACAAGGAAACCCTGCTCATTTGATAATCTGCCGTCTGTCCCGCCTCCCGGTACCTGGGTGTCTGTGTTGTGTACACTGTGGTTGCAGTCAAATTTCTTTACACAGAGGGAGATGCTTTCATCGTCTATGAGTCAATTTGCACGTCCCATATAAATGTGGTAACGATGAGTCGAAATCCACTTAGCCTATTGTTTCTGGGCACATTCATTTATTTTCTATCCTGTTTCATATGCAGCAACGAAATGCTAGAGCACAGGCTTACTGAGCCGTTCATATGGCTCTTTAACTTGCATAGCCGTAGGCTATATGGCGACAATTTGCAGATAAATTATGAAAACAATCGATGAAGATGGTGAATCCTATTCACTGCAGGTACAATTGGTAGGGTAGTGGAGCGATAGCCTCACTCTGCTCCAAAATATAATAAAAGAAAAGAGATTGAATTGTTTTAAAAGCTAATGACACTTACAGTGACTTCAGAAAGAATTCACACCCCTTGACTTTTGACACATTTTGTTGTGTTACAGCCTGAACTTAAAATTGATTCAATTGAGATTTTGTGTAACTGGCCTACACACAGTACTCCATAATGTCAGAGGAATTTTTTACTAATTAATAAAAAAATTAAAGCTGAAAGGTCTTCAGTCAATAAGCATTCAGCCCCTTTGTTACGGCAAGCCTAAATAAGTTCAGGTGTAAAAATGTGCTTAAGTGATAAATAATATGTTGTATGGATGATGTTTGAATGACTACCTCATCTCTGTACCCCCACACGTACATATAATTGTAAGGTTCCTCAATCGAGCAGTGAATTTCAAAACAGATTCAACCACAAAGACCAGGGAGGTTTTCCAATGCCTCGCAAAGAAGGGCACCTATTGGTAGATGGGTAAAAATAAAAAAAGCAGACACTGAATATCCCTTTGAGCATGGTGAAGTTATTAATTACACTTTGGATGGTGTATCAATAAACCCAGTCATTACAAAGATACAGGTGTTCTTCCTAACTCAGTTGCCGGAGAGTAAGGAAACCGCTCAGGGATTTCACCATGAGGCCAACGGTGACTTTAAAACAGTTAAAGAGTTTAATGGCTGTAATAGGAGAAAACTGAGGATGGATCAACAACATTGCAGCTACTCCACAACACTAACCTAATTGACAGAGTGAAAAGGAGGAAGCCTGTACAGAATAAAAATATTCCAAAACATGCATCCTGTTTGCAATAAGGCACTAATGTAAAACTGCAAAAAATGTGGCAAAGAAATTAACACTTTGTAATCAGGACATAAAGTTATGTTTGGGGCAAATCCAACATCTGAGTACCACTTCATATTTTCAAGAATGGTGGTGGCTGCATCATGTTATGGGTATACTTGTAATCAGCAAGGACTAGGAGTCCTTGCCGATGCACAGGCAAGATGCTAGAGGAAAACCTGGTTCAGTCCGCATACTACCAGAAACTGGGAGATGAGTTGACCTTTCAGCAGGACAATAACCTAAAACAAGGCCAAATCTACACTGGAGTGGCTTACCAAGAAGACATTGAATGTTCCCGAGTGGCCTAGAAACAGTTCTTACTTAAATCGGCTTTAAAATATATGGCAAGACTTGAAAATGGTTGTCTAGCAATGATCAACCACCAACTTGACAGAGCTTGAAGGATTTAAAAAATAGTAATTTGCAAATATTGTACAATTTAGGTGTGCAAAGCTCTGAGAGACTTACCTAGAAAGACTCACAGCTCTAATTGCTGCCAAAGATGCCTCCACAAAGTATTGACTCAGGGGTGTGAATACTTATGTAAATTAGCTATTTCATTTTCCATAACTTAGCAAACATTTCTAAAAACATCTTTTCACTTTGTCATTATGGGGTATTGTGTGTAGATGGGTGAGAAAAAAAAGGTAATTTAATCAATTTTGGTTTCAGGCTGTAACAACAAAACGCAGAATCTCTTCACCTTGTAAAGCCTTGAATCCCTGCAGTGGGACTCTAGATGACCCGGTAACAAACTGCAGCAGTCTGGCCCTCCTCTCCTCGTCGTAGGACTCCACGGCCTTCCAGAACCACTTGACCACGTTGCTGTCCGTGGTGCAGTGCTTCAGGCGCGTGTTGCTCTTCCAGTCTGCTATGTCGATCTTCCCCAGGCCACACACTATCAACTGGGGTAGGGAGGAGAGGGGAGAAAATAGTTGATTAGATGGTTTGAAGGGGTGTATATTCGTGGGAAACAGTATGGTAGCTGTCACCTTTCATTTAATTTAAAAAGTACATCCCAAGGTCTCAGATTCATCTTGCAACCCCCCCCCCCCCCCCCTTCCCAATTCAGGATACCCACACAAAGATGTATGCTCTTGAGAAATGATGTCATGTTTCCAGTAAGTGAATCATTTCTTTCCTAAACCATGTTATATGCAACTGTCTACATACCTCTAGTTCCTTCTCGTCAAAGGACTTGAGCAGGTGCTGGGGGATGACCTCGTTGAAGCCCTTCTGCAGGGCCAGGAACTGAGCCTCGATGCCGTGGAGGAACCGCCAGTTCACATAGAGCCTATAGAGAGAGAGAGAAGGTAAGACTTAAGTTAATATAAGTCCATACAACATGTGAAACCCCCACAGCAGTTCAACCAAAACCAGGGCTGGGGGATAAGTATTTTTGCTGTGCTGGTAATCTTGGGTAGACAGAACCAAATTCAGATTTGGTTCTGGGGGGGGGGAGGGTTGAGATTTGGCCATCTTTCCCAAAATTCAAAAGATGCCAGGTAACAACCATCTTTGCTTAATCGTGATTTGTCCAAATAATCAGTGATGCAAAAACCAGCGTACCAGAGGAATTATTCCTCTTAACCCTCATATCCCCTACGTTCCAGACAGACGTAACTTCAGTTACGGATGGGGGAAGAGACTCCTGTGCTGCTAACTGGCTGGCATGCAGCTGTTGTCTTGGTCGGACCATGTCTCTCTTAAAAAATAGATTGTATCACAATGAGACCAACCTGGATAAATGAAGGTTCAATCAAATCAAATAAAAAAATGAACCCCATTGGCAGGGGCGGAAATCCCGGGGGGGACACGACCCCCCCCCATCCTGGGAAAAATATGATTTGCCCCCCCCCAATATATCACTGAAACATAACTATGTAATTTAAATAATATTAATAATACGCAATGAAAGCAATTGTGCTGATTATAGACACTTAATAGCGCGTTTTTAAGTTTCAAAAGATTGCGACCCCCCCCACCCTTTGCCTCACAATGGTTTGATCCACTGCCAGTTCCTTATTTGGGAAGGTAACAGAGGGGTGGTATCCACTGTCTGAAAGGCACTCAATGAACGTAACTGACGTGAGGTTAATCCAGTCAATCGCGCACACACACTATCTGAATATGCAGAGCTAGCGGGCAAATATTAACTATTAAGCTAGCTAGTACCTATTCCATTTATGTGGCCTCGTCAAAGATGGAATCTTTGCTATCGTCAATTTATTCCAAGATCAGCATGCAGATGATGTAAGTTAGTGCTTCAAAGTCCCTGTGATAAGGTTAGCGATAAACTGAAGTCCAAACTGAACAGAACTACACTCTCTTCTACCATTGTCTTAAATATATTTAATGGTCTCGTTGCAAAAGCTAAATTGTCGCAAGGGAACTTCTATTTATTTATTTTATTTCACCTTTATTTAACCCGGGTAGCAAAGATTATAGCAAACACCACGGAAACGGAATTGGTGCTCGCTAGCTTTGCAAATTCAGCTATTGTTGGAAGCCAGCCAATATGAAACAAACTATTAAAATTACAAAAGGTTGCAGCATATGTTGTGTAAATGGTGAACTCATACAGCTGTCAACTCTTGTCATTTTAATCCGTTTCACATTTGCTAGCTACCTTTTAGATCGAAGCCCAAATAGAATTATAAAAGATAAGATGATAGAAGCCCATCTCCTACTGTAAATAACCTACACACTGTGTGTGTGTGTGTAGCCAGCCAGCCAGGTAGAAAAATGGCAGAAAAATAAAAGACGGACATCAGAGTATTCTTCAGTACACCAAAACGCAAAGTAAGAACCTAGTAGCCTAATATCTCAAAGACTAGTTGATAAAATGTTCATAAGAAAGAAATTAAATTCTAATGGAAATGTTTCACAATGATGTCATTAGGCAGAGCAGGCAACAGATGGCACACAGACAGCAGAGTTGGGGACAGATATGCAGGGACAGACTGGCAGAGACAGGGAGTCTCAGGTAAGTTTGTTGAGTCTTTGTTTGGCAACATTATGAAAGGTTCTCCATTTTTTTGCCTTGTAAAATAGGAACATAATTGGAAAATGCCATGGATACCCCCACTCTCAACTTAAACTGGTGACTGAACTAAGATTTGTTAAAGGCAATGGTATTGCTGTTGTGATTAGTTGTGTAGTTTTGGGTACCGGTAGTTAGGAGTACGGCAAACACCTTATTTCTTTGGTTCCTCAATATACATTTACCATATTACAATGTAGGCTATGTGTTACAGCACTACTTTTGGTGTCTCCCTCAGGAATTGCTCGAGTAAATTTAATGTAATTGTCCCCTCCAAAGTTGATATCAGATTTTCGCCCCTGCCCATTGGTTGTCAGAGGAACAACATCACTCCATCACAAGGTATGTTTCAGGTGTATACTTGAGACGTGAGGGGTGATGACAGTCGCTGTGTGTGTATCGTGTTGACTGTGTGTATGCGCATGCGTGGGACCCAGGCGGCGGTCTCCTCCTCCGTACCTGACATACTCCTTCTTGGTGTCCTCGGAGACAGAGACAGTCTTGCCGTTGGGCTTCAGTTCGTGCTGGATGATCTCTCCGTAGGCATTGTGCTCCACACAGAACGTATGGTCCAGCACCCCCGTGATGTCATTGTCCCTGGAGGGGGGAGAAGACGGAAATGTTAGTTAGTAGTCGGACGTTTTAGGCTGTCTTGTTAACAGAGGGCGCTAGTGTTGACGGGAGAGTAGTCAGTTCATGGTGGGGTTGTTTTAGTGGCATTTCATGGACACAGAACCACCAACATGTCAGCTCAAGGTTGGCGTTTGTAATTTGTATACGACATCCACACGCGCAAACGGCAACATTACACATGCTATCCTGTGTGTATTAATATGTGTGGCTGTGCGTGTACAGCATGTATGTCTCCGGGTGTTCACTTGAGTTCAATTGTGTATAATTGTGTCTGTGTACAAGCGTCTGTATATGTATGCATCTGTGTGTGTGTGTGTAGATGTATGTATCAAGGCTGTGTATGTGTCCAGGCCTATACACTATATATAAAAGTATGAGAACACCCCTTCAAATTAGTGAATTCAGCTATGTTAGCCACACCCGTATAAAATCGAGCACACCGCCGTGCAATCTCCATAGACAAACATTGGCAGTGGAATGGCCTTACTGAAGAGCTCAGTGACATTCAACGTGACACCGTCATAGGATGCCACCTTTCCAACAAGTCAGTTTGTCAAATTTCTGCCCTGTTAGAGCTGCCCGGGTCCACTGTAAGTGCTGTTATTGTGAAGTGGAAACGTCTAGGAGCAACAAGCTCACAGAGCGGGACCACAGAGTGCTGAAGCAAACAAAGCGTAAAAATCGTCTGTCACTACCGAGTTCCAAACTGCCTCTGGAAGCAACGTCGGCACAAGACCTGTTCGTCGGGAGCTTCGCGAAACGGGTTTCCACGGCCGAGCAGCCACACACAAGCCTAAGATCACCATGCGCAACGCCAAGAGTCGGCTGGAGTGGTGTAGCTCGCCACCTTTGGACTCTGGTGCAGTCTTTATTGGACCTATATCAATTCTAGCTAGTTTTCAAGCATGTTGTGCCCTTGAAACTAACATGTAACCCTGTAAAGCTATTTGTTTATTATCAAAGCTAAAATATTGATATTAATCCCAGTCATTGAAATGACAAAGTAATGTGTAGAATATCAGGTTTTTACATGGCGTAAAAAGCACTGTTTCCAACTGAGATGCATTACATTGAAAATTGTACACTGTCTCTCTAAGAATGTCAGTGACGTTCTGAGTGACACCATGCAAATCAGTCATTCGTTCATTGATCCCCTGAAGAAGCGCTCTCTTTTCCATTCTTTCTGTGCCCCCAAATGTTTGGACATACTGGTAAAGTTAACAGGTTGTTCACTAGCTAGCTAACGAGGTAACATGACTGGACAAGGTGTTAACGGCACGCACGTCGTTTTAGAACGGCCCACGGTTTATGAACGTAAAATACATCCCGTCACTGGAGATGCTTCCAGCTGCAGCACCAATGAGCAATAGAAGGACAAACAGAGAGCCGGTAATGTGGGTCACAGCTTTTGAACAGTTTGCGCTAGAGACAATAACCGTTTTGGTGGTCACGCGTTAGAGCCCCTGTACGTGTCGGTGTCTCCTACTTACAGGATCCAGACCAGGCTGTTGTGGAGGTCTGGGTCCACTGACTCCATGTCGTCCAGGGTGATGGGTTTCCCCAGCAGCTGTTTGTAGAAGGGCAGGGTGAAGCCCCCGTCTATGTAATGGCCGTGGAACACCGCCATGCCCATGATACGACCCACAAAGTGGAAGTAGGACAGGTGCTCCTGGAGGAAAGGAAGGGAGAGATGAGTATTGAGGTTGGGCATCGATGTATATTTTTGGTATTGACTTGTGCGAGCGTGGCCACTATTGGGTTGTAGAGAAAAGCGTGATAAATGTAGCTAATCATCCATTATTATACCGAGGTCCCTCCCCTCTGACTTTCTCATCCAATGGGCTTGAGAATGTGGTGAGAGGACACAAGAAAACGTAATTGAGATTCTCCCCATGTCTACTCCTCCACCTCCTTCAGTCTACAAGAACCTCCTTCTCTTAGGAATTCTGTTTGTGGCTCGTTCTCCTTCCTCTCTGTTATTATGTGTCTCTATACATCCATTGATTACTCTATTTCTCTCTCTCACCGGGTTGACGGCGCTGTCTGGGTTGATCTGCAGGGTGTAGATGTCGTCTCTGGAGTACTGGAACAGGCCGTAGTAGGGGTTCAACATCTCATGGGACAGCAGGTACAGCCACTCCCTATATGAGACAGACCGACAGCTTGTTAGTCACGTGACACCGGCATAATAAAAACACATTTTTGGGGGGCCACATGCCCCCAAAAATATTGTTTGATGTATCAAGCTTTTTGAATGTCAATTTCCACAGTGGTTGTTTCTTTCTGGACTACTGTCCTATGAGGAAAATAAAATCTTTTGAAAAGGCATCTTTTTGGTTGACCTCATGGTATTATTAAACAGTGGTTTGATCCTGGAGGTGTGGATGACTGCAGTACCTGGCCACTCCTCCGTAGTCCAGGCCCTCCTCTCCTCTGAACTTGACCATCAGTCTCTTCCACAGGTCCTTGGGACGCATCTTCATCACCTGGCGGTATGACTCCTGCAACACAACAAACGAGAGCATGGGTATGTTAACCTTGGGTGTATTCACTAGGAGGAACCTACCTGAACCGGTCTAATAGAAACTCTTGTTTTTGTTGCAAAACTTTGCTACGGTTTACACTAAGGAATATACCCCTAATCTTAAGATGTGCCAACCTGCAGGCCATTCAACTTGACCCTCGATCATGCTGTTTCTGTTCTAAACAGTGCTTGTTGTTTTATGTAGCAATAAGAGCAACAGTGGATTACAATGTTCCGGATCTGAATTCCACCACTGATCATGTAAAGTAAAGTCTGTTTTTTTTTAAAGTGGGGCAGAGAGTACAACAATATGTGGTCGACAATTTACCACTGTCATAATACTCCCTCAGATTAGTCAATTCACCATCCAGAATTGTTTGACAGCGTTGCACACCTCTCCTCTTTCTCGTTCTCACTCCCTCTCTCCTGGTAGACTAGGCCCTAGTGGTGCCTGAGAGAAACCAGCAGCACCAACACCATGACATCTGTGCTTGGGCAAGAGAGTATGTGTGAGTGGGCTTCATGTGCACTAGCTCCCTTTACATTACGTAAGGGCCTTCTCTCTCGCTCACTCCCTATTTTCTCTATCAGGGTCCAGAGTAACTCAGGAGGGCTGCCATCAAAAACAAACTCCTGCCACCACAGCACAGAGCTGTGAGGAGTGTTGCAACTGTGAACGCAGCAAAGCACGGGAAGCATATCACCTCCACCCTACCTCCACTCCAATTTGCTTACCGACCCAATAGGTCCACAGACGACGCAATCGCCATCACACTGCCCTAACCCATCTGGACAAAAGGAATAGCTATGTAAGAACGCTGTTCATCGACTACAGCTCAGCATTTAACACCATAGCACCCTCCAAACTCGTCATTAAGCTCGAGACCCTGGTTCTCGACCCCGCCCTGTGCAACTGGATCCTGGACTTCCTGGCGGGCCGCCCTCAGTTGGTGAGGGTAAATAACATCTCCACCCCGCTGACCCTCAACACTGGGTCTCCACAAGGGTGCGTTCTCAGCCCTCTCCTGTACTCCCTGTTCACCCACGACTGCGTGGCCATGCACGCCTCCAACTCAATCATCAAGTTTGCAGACGACACTACAGTGGTAGGCTTGATTACCAACAACGATGAGACGGCCTACAGGGAGGAGGTGAGGGCCCTCGGAGTGTGGTGTCAGGAAAATAACCTCTCACTCAATGTCAACAAAACAAAAGAGACGATCGTGGACTTCAGGAAACAGCAGAGGGAGCAGCCCCCTATCTACATTGATGGGACAGTAGTGGAGAGGGTGGAGAGTTTTAAGTTCCTCGGCGTACACATCACGGACAAACTGAAATGGTCCACCCACACAGACAGCGTGGTGAAGAAGGCGCAGCAGCGCCTTACAAGGCAAAAAAATGGAGAACCTTGCCAAAAAGATCATCAAGGACAACAACCACCCGAGTCACTGCCTGTTCACCCTGCTATCATCCAGAAGGCGAGGTCAGTACAGGTGTGTCAAAGCGGGGACCGAGAGACTGAAAAACAGCTTCTATCTCAAGGCCATCAGACTGTTAAACAGCCATCACTAACATTGAGTGGCTGCTGCCAACATACTGACTCAACAGGCACTTTAATAATGGAAAAATGTATGTAATCAATTTATCACTAGCCACGTGTGTGTGTGTGTGTGTGTGTGTGTGTGTGTGTGTGTGTGTGTGTGTGTGTGTGTGTATGTGTATATATAATGTTTACTTACCCTACATTACTCATCTCATATGTATATACTGTACGCTACACCATCTACTGCATCTTGCCATCTTGATGTAATTAAATGTATCACTAGCCACTTTATATAATGTTTTCATACCCTACATTACTCATCTCATATGTATATACTGTACTCTATACAATCTACTGCATCTTGCCTATGCCGTTCGGCCATCACTCATTTATATATTTTTATGTACATATTCGTATTCATTCCTTTACACTTGTGTGTATAAGGTAGTTGTTGTGAAACTGTTAGGTTATATTGTTAGATATTACTGCATGGTCGGAACTAGAAGCACAAGCATTTCGCTACACTTGCATTAACACCTGCTAACCATGTGTATGTGACAAATACATTTGATTTGAGCAGGCTCGAGGAGAGTGAAGCAAGGCCCATTAGTTAGGAAATTACAGTGCACTGGTCAGCGGCGAACAATGCCATCAGTCCCTGTTGAAAACCAGAGTCAATCGCAGGCAGGGCGTGCACACACACACACACACACACGCGCTGGCTTTGCTTTCTCGCACATCGTTTCCCCCCTTGCTGTCACGTCCCGAGGATGAAGTCATCTTTTTTTCTTTGCTCAAATTGTACCGCCGAAAGATGTCCGTCCCAAAAACTTGCCACTAGGTCCTCCCCCCCTCTCTCCTCCTTCCCCCTACTTTTAACTGCTGAAATCATCCTGAAAGAATGCCTTGCCGTGGAAGAACAGATGATTGGAGGAGGAGAAAGAGAGGAAACTGTGGTGTTTAAAAGGGGCCTTTTTCACTTTGGTTTTTACGGCGAATCGTAACGAATTTGGGGGTATTACCGCTCAGTTGTCGTAGGCCTTTTCTTGCAGACTGTAAATGGATGCAAAGCCACCTATAAATCTTACGGGTGTGCATATTTGTAAACTTGTAACAGAGTGTGTTAAAGTATGTTTATATATATTTTCAGTATAAAGCGCTTGTTTGGGTTTTATGAGCATGCACAGTACTATTACATGTGTCATTTTTACATGTGTGCATTAGTGTGTGTACAAAACATTAAGAGCACCTGCTCTTTCCATGACAAAGTCTGCACCTCAATATTAGGAAGGTGTGTGCAGACTACTTTAAAATGTATGCTTGATTTGTGGTGGATGAGTGAGTTACGCCTCTCAATGTAAAGCACTACCTATATACATGCAAATGCAATCCATTACGATACAGAATAAATGAAGCCATCAATCACACGCACACACACACTTGGACAGGGTTTTCACACAGGGTCCCTCAGTTTACCTCAAAGATCTCCTCGCGGCAGACCTCGATGCGACAGTGTCCTGCCTGGGGCTGCTGATTGGACAGCTCCTGCCGGAGGATCTTGAGCTTCTGGACCAGGTCCCTCTTGTACTTGGGCACGGTGAGGCACTCCGCCTCCTCGGGGAGCTGGGCCGGGGACAACGCCGGGACCTGCGGGGGGGGCTGCTGCTCCTTCAACTGGTTCGACTGACGACTACTGGGGAGGGAGACAAGCAGAAATGCTCAATGTTAAACAGTACAAGATTGCAATATGAAATCAAACAAGACAATTGTAACACATGGAATAAAATGATTAACACCATCTTTCTCTATTGAGTATTGTTTGTGGAGAATGCGGGGTTAAAAGTGCATATATCTCAGCTCGTTGTAGACAGAGGGATTTGTGGTCTGTCTGTGCCTTTTGTCCTCCGCCACCTCATTCTCTCCTTCCCTCTCATTTTAGGTGCTGGCAGACTAATTAAATACGCAGCCTTCGCTTTGTAAGACACCTCCGTTTCCTCTTTAAAGCCTCATAGGGCCTTCAAAGTGAAACTTCGTCGGTGCCCTCTGCCACCCTGCCCCTGGCTAACCGCGGCTGGGGCCACCGCTGCCCTGGCTCTGTACCCACGTCAATCTACGCCCGTATGGGATGGTTACACGCCTGGGTGGGCCTCGTAAAAACACAATTCTCCCCACCCCCCAAAAAAGGGCCAGAGTTTCCAGCAGGACAGTACTGACAGAAGACGGACTCCCTAATAAAAGGACCTACTGTGCAGTAGCAGTACAGTTGCGGCCAAACAAAGGTGGTTCACAGAGAGGAAGTTCTTTAAACCTGTGTCTGAGAGGGGAGGCCACAGGCAGAACATAGCCACCCAAACACCCACACACACACCCTCATTCTTCACGGGAGGAAAAAAGAAAAAGCGTGTTATATTTGGTGTTCTCCAAAGTAAAACGGGCCCAGTGTTCCGCCGGTCCGTATCCCTGTATAATCAAGTCAGCTGGTATTTATTTTATTGGCAGTGTCGAGGCCCTTCCATGTCAAAGTGAGGGTAAGGCTCGGCTCGCAGGGCTGAAAACCACTAGGAACACACACACACACACACACACACACACACACACACGGAAAATAGGTCCTTAAACAAAATAGAATGAGTTTCTCTTGGCTCGGGTTGGGAAGCCCTTGAACCATATAATAAAACATAATTTGAGCGTTTTCGTCGAGGGCGCGCAGGGTAATTAAAAATAAATTCCGGTATAGTTAGCTGTCTCGGGTTCCCGATTCGGAATGACCTCGGCATATTTCTAACTGTAAATATAGAAGTACAAGTGCGGCTCTGTCGAAAATCACTCTGGCGCAGAGACACACAAGGGGAAAGAGTCGAGGGTTCCTTTCTGTGACGAGCCTCGATGAAATACGACTATCCGGGTAGAAAGACAAACTTTCAAATTCAATCTAGGAGTATTATTGTTATTCCAAGGTAGAAGAACAAGGCGAGGAGAGAACGAGCGATGCCAGAACAGGATTCACTGAACTAAAGCGGTCACGATCATGAAGTTGGCACAGGTTTGGTACCGAGGTACCAGCGAATCAAAAGCTCCTTTATTGAGCAGGGCGCTGGAAGTACTACCTAGGTATAACCTCCCTCTCCCTGGCCCTTTACACTTCGCCTGAACAGTGGGGTGAAGGCCCGCCAAGGGTCGTCCAAGCGGCACTGCCGTGCTGACTACTACCCACAAAGGAGTGTGTGTTTGTGGCGCTGGAGCTCAATCACCAATAATCTACCCTGGCTCCGGAAAGGAGGGGAGACGTTCCCATTGGCAGTGGATGGGGAGGGATGGCCAAGTTCTCCCTAAGGGAAGACAAGGGAAGTATTGCACTATATAGGGAATAGGATGTCAGCCAATCACTACCCTAGCACCACAAAGGTAGCTTTCACAAGCCTGGGGCTGCCTCCCTGTCTCACACTCACACAGAGCCCCCATAGACACTGACAATAACACTCTGCTTACAGACAGGATGTTTATAGTATTTAGACTACATAAAATATGCCTATACGCTACAAAGACAAACAAAACATGACAGACTAAAAATACATAAAGACCCATCCAAAGGCCTTGACAATATAACGCTCTGTGTACAGACATGACGTTTACAGAATTTAAGTGGCATAAAAAAGGTGTCAATGCGCCACACACTGTGATACAAACAAAACATAAAACTTCAAATATATAAAGATCGCTTATAAAGACAGTTATTTTATTCATTCGCTCACCTTCATTTCACCAGGTAAGTTCAACGCCCCATTGTACACCAAATATAAACGACTCACTTGATAAATATAACGCAGACATTGACATAATGCTGCAGAAATAGAGAAGTTTAGTCAGGAACATACATGTGAGAGAGAGACAGACAGTGTGGCTGAGCGCAGACCACAGTAATGTGGATGTGTGAGACATGTCTAGCAGTCTTGGAACCAGCAACCAGCCAGTCAAATATAAACCGGTCGGTGCTGCGTCGACAGAGCAGCAGGTAAATGCCACTCCACCCGATCATAGAAATTCATACATTTTTTCTCTATTCTAGCAATTATTTTTCTATCCCGCCGACCACCAAACCACTAGCAGCCGGCTAGTAGTCTGTCTTCTCACAGTCTCTATGATTATCGGATTCAAATGAATTCTACTCTTCTCCATTACTCCCTTTCATTTACATCCTCTCCCTTTCCTCCACATCCAATCACACCTGTCTCACAAATCCCATCTCATTCTACCCCATACTATTCTACTCCTCTCGCTCGCTCTCCACTACAGGAGAGAGAGCGCGAAGGAGAGAGAGAGAGAGAGAGAGAGAGCGCGAGAGAGGCGGAGAGAAAGAGGAGAGTGGGAGAGAGAAGAGAGGAGAAGAAGAGCGAGAAGAGAGGAACCTCATTGCAGAACAGTAGTCTGCACTTTGGCGCATAACTCACATTCCTCTCCTTCCACATCCTCCTTTCTCTCTCGGTCTCTCATTCTCTAAATCTCTCCCTCGCTCTGGTATACAACTATGCATTGAATTCCTTCCTTTCCAACTTATTTTCAACCCTGTAAAGTGTGACAACTTAGCGATAACGACATCATCCTATGTTAAAACACCAATAAGTCGTCAGGCTATTTTCCTACCTTTGCCTTACATGGAATAAAATAAGAACTCGAAACTTCAATCAAAAACCAAAGCACCATTAAGTATGGGCTCCGTTACTGTTCTGTTTATCTAAGGGTCACACACTGCAACACAGCATACTGTCACCACACTGTCTCTAACAGCGAGGTAACACTTATCGTGAGGTCATCATCAACAGCATGTCCTCTCTGACAAACTTAAATGGCCTGAGGAATCCCGGCGAAAAACATTTATCAAGCGTGGGCCACGGCGGCTGTTGGGTGAAATATTCTGAAATCTTGGGGCTGATCGAAGACAGATGTGCTGCTGATGGCAGGCCAGGCCTGGCTGCAGCACCGCTAGGCTAGCTAGCTAATATGTTTTCCAGCAGCTTCGAGCAGAGCTTTCTGGGATGGGCCAGTAGGGGTGTTACTGGAGCCAGGGGAGCCCTCTATGTTTGGAGAGGGTGACACACGCACACACACAATCATAAACACATAATTGTGCAAACACACACAATCAATTCATCCACAGGGTTCACACACACACTTTGTCCACCCTCCCAGTCCCAGATAGCTCACTCTCCTCCCCAGACAGTGTGAACATCTCCATCAGACACATCATCAGCTGCATCATCTGGTCTCACTTTGCCTGTTTACTTGCCTGTTGTCAGTCAGTACGGACTGTTTATAGTTCCGGCTGAGAACCAGTCAACAATCAAACAATGTCCGTGTTCTGCTAAGTGCCTTTAATACCCAATAAAACACGATTGTGCGAGTGACAACAAGGCAATAAAATAAAGAAAATGTCTTCATAGAAGTGTGCTGACTGAGGGGTGGAAGAAATGTTGTCTTCATAGAAGTGTGCTGGCTGAGGGGTGGAAGAAATGTTGTCTTCATAGAAGTGTGCTGGCTGAGGGGTGGAAGAAATGTTGTCTTCATAGAAGTGTGCTGGCTGAGGGGTGGAAGAAATGTTGCCGAATTGTAGCCTTGTTTAAATGGAGTGTACACAAGTAGTCTGGGGTTAAATTCCAGGGAGACACACAATTGGCTCTTGACTAACTGCCATCTGAGGAGAATAGTAACACACACACAACCTGTGCTCAGCACACACACACGTGCTCAGCACACACACTAACACGCACACAGGTGCTTAAAACCATACTCGTATTTACTTACACAGCTATACAGACCGCTCTCCAACAGTCTTTTGTAAAAATACTAAACAGCACTAAAACACTAGAACACGATATAGTAGTGACTAGTGGTGTAACACTTCGAGGTACAAGAAAGGCCTATACATAGCCAATTAAATAAGACACTATTGGATCCGACTGCTGCCACCAAATGTATATTATGCAACTCAGTGTGTGAGTTTATTACTTTGGTTTGCATTGCTTTACTTTCCCTCATCTGTGAAGAAAAACCACATTCCAAGTGTTCATAGGCAGTTTCTTTCAGAGTGCTGCAAATCTTGCCCTCAAAAGGGAATAAGACAGTGTTGTGCATCAGCGTAACAGCAGACCTATAAGCTTGCTGCCAGCTCTTAGCAAACTGTTGGGAAATACAAATACAATGCTATTTCTCGGTAAACAAATTAACAACAGACTTTCAGCATGCTTATAGAGAAGGGCACTCAACATGTACTGCACTGACACAAATGACTGATGATTGGTTGAAAGAAATTGATAAGAAGATTGTGGGAGCTGTACTGTTAGATTTCAGAGCAGCCTTTGATATTATTGACCATAACCTGTTGTTGAAAAAACTTAAGTGCTATGGCTTTTCAACCTCTGCCATATTGTGGATTCAGAGCCATCTATCTAATATAACTCAAAGGGTTTTCTTTAATGGAAGTGTCTCTAATGTCAAACATGTAAAGTGTGGTGTACCGCAGGGCAGCTCTCTAGGCCCTCTACTCTTTTCTATTTTTACCAATGACCTACCACTGGCATTAAACAAAGCATGTGTGTCCATGTATGCTGATGATACAACCATACACACATCAGCAACCACAGCTAATGAAGTCACTGAAACCCTTAACTAAGAATTGCAGTCTGTTTTGGAATGGGTGGCCAGTAATAAACTGGTCCTGAACATCTCTAAAACTAAGAGCATTGTATTTGGTACAAATCATTCCTTAAGTGCTAGACCTCAGCAGAATCTGGTAATGAATGGTGGGGCTGTTGAACAAGTTGAGGAGACTAAATTACTTGGTGTTACCTTAGATTGTAAAACTGTCATGGTCAAAACATATAGATTCAATGGTTGTAAAGATGGGGAGAGGTCTAGCCGTAATAAAGAGATGCTCTGCTTTTTTGACACCACAATCCAAAAAGCAAGTTGGGCAGGCTCTAGTTTTGTCTAATCTTGATTATTGTCCAGTCGTGTGGTCCAGTGCTGCAAGGACAGACCTAGTTAAGCTGCAGCTGGTCCAGAACAGAGCGGCATGTTTTGCTCTTAATTGTAATCTGAGGGCTAATATTAATACTATGCATGCCAGTCTCTCTTGGCTAAGAGTTGAGGAGAGACGGACTGCATCACTTCTTTTTATAAGAAACATTGTGTTGAAAATCCCAAATTGTTTGCATAGTCAACTTACACACACACTTATCCCACCAGACATGCCACCAGGGGTCTTTTCATAGTCCCCAAATCCAGAACAAATTCAAGGAAACTTACAGTATTATATAGAGCCCTTATTGCATGAAACTTCCATCTCATATTGCTCAAATAAACAGCAAACCTGGTTTTAAAAAAAACTGATAAAGCAACCCCTTGCTGCACAATGCCTCTCCCCTATTTGACCTAGATAGTTTGTGTATGCGCATTGATGTGTAGGCTACGTGTGCCTTTTTAAAAATGTATGTAGTTCTGTCCTTGAGCTGTTCTTGTCTTATGATGTTCTGATTTATGTCATTCTGTATTATGTTTCATGTTTGGTGTGGACCCCAGGAAGAGTAGCTGCTGCTTTTGCAACAGCTAATGGGGATCCTAATACCAAACACCAAACTCACAAAGCAAGCTCCACTACCGGGGGCCATTTTGACACATACGGATACTATTTGTGCCGAATGACCAGATGTTGATTTCACAAACACGCGTCTCGTGCCAAGCGCTGTTATTGTAAGGTTTCAACTGAGAATTCTTATTAAAACATTTTTTTTCTTACTAAAAGAAAAATGACACATTCTTTATGTAAGACAAGAAATTCAAACTCCCTAACTGGGTTTAGCTACTGCCCTTCACCTGCTCCCTCTGTGTCCACCTTACTGTGTGCAAAGTAGCATGGGTAATAGCGTGGTAACTGGACTGTTCCACTGGGGCGCACGGTACACGGCTGGTGTTTGAACAGCTGCTCAGAAGGGGGGGGGGGGTACCGGCATGCCCGCACAAAACACACACACACACCTGCTGGCTTACTGCAGAGAGAGGACTAGCCTAGCAGCATCTGATCCACAGTACATTGAGTTTCCTCAGTAGTGGAATGGCTCCAGCCCTAACCCCAGATCCAGCCCAGAGGCCTTTCATGGCATACCTGAGGTTCAGCTGAGGCAGCGCGCTGACAGACTGTTTGCGCACAGACAGCCAGGAGTGTGTGCGCGCATGTTTAGTGAACCTGAATGGCATCTGTGAAAATCAACAGTGGCGAAGCTACACACACAGACGGCCCACTGGTAGGGTCACACGTTGTCAGCATTTTTTTCAGTCTGCGTCTTACGCTGCTGTCGTCTGTATGTGTGTGTATGTAAGTATGGTGAAAGGTTGCTGAGTTTTCACACACGTGTGTCTGGTTGAGTGGTGCGTGTCAGTGTTGTTTGTCACCCCTGAAGTGTGGTGTATGCATGCATGTATAGGGAGGAGGGTTACCTGATGTTAGTGTTCTGGCTCTGGCTCTCCATGGCCACGCGGGAACCGTTTGGACCAGGGCCGTTTGGACTAGGGAGGAAAAGAGGGAGAGAGCAACAAACCAACAGTGATATAAAAATGGGACATAAAGATCTGACGCCACCAAAGAGCAGATGGATTCACTAGCAGCAGGTAGAATGCTTCCTCAACATTTTTGCTACCATGATATTTTACTGTGATCTAGAAAATAAGCAAACCCAGTGTTTTCAGCTACAAAAGGCATGACCCCTGAGTAGACCACCAGATTAACAGTAGACCCCAGCTCGAGTCAAAGGTCACAGCCTGAACGGTGACAGTGCACTCACTTGAGGACCAGGTGGAGGTTGGCGGAGAGGCGCGGGTCGGTGAACTGCGTGGTTCGGTTGTTGTGGTCCACAAAGTAGACGCGTCCCGTTGCCGTGTTGCGGATCTCCCAGCCAGGCGGCAGAGGACCCAGCTCCTCACAGTTGACGTTGCTCAGATCCCTGGGCATGAAAATAGGACCACAGGAGACCGTGAAGACAACTAAACCATAACCACGTAAACCAATCGCTCACTCAACCTAGGGTGCTAAAACAACAAGGGTATAACACAGTGAGCATAATACAGTATTTACTACTATTATCATCATTATACTTTATTGAGTATTAATCATCTAGGTTAATGAGAGTATATTATCTTTTATAGTGTAAGAACCAGGCTATTATAGTACAAATCGATTTGTAAACGCAGTCACTACTGTTAGCCGTATTTATTCTACCAGTTAGGTAGGATTATTGAGTGCAAATTGTATTTTCTAAGTACACAACAAATCTTTTCTTCCAAGTATAAAAAGGACATCCCAGAGGCATGCCTAAATTCAACTCAACAGAGTTGGATCGATCGCAAAACATCTGAGAAAACACTTGAATAAATTCCAAAAATTCCCTATCGGTCTCTACTCCCCCATAGACCTACATTCTTTTCTGTTGAAACCTAAAACCCTGAAGTGGGATGTTTTAACTGTCCACTAAGGACTCATCGCTAAAGCAGTCTGCACATGCCTGGCTAAGCTGTTTCATTACATAATGGGTGTTTGTAACTCATTCTGGACCAAATAACCATGATTCAAGGTTGAATCTTAAGGACATTGTATCTCTGAAGACCAAGACTTTGATATGTTCATTATTTGGGATAAAAATCGGTGTGCTTGTGTATTAGCGCATCAATGAACAAGAAATACTCAGTGGAGGTGAGGAAAGGTCAGGGTTCACAACCAGGGTGGCAGGTAGCCTAGTGGTTAGAGCATTGGGCCAGTAACCGGAAGGTTGCTGGATCAAATCCCCGAGCTGACAAGGTTCTGCCATTCTGCCCGAGCAAGGCAGTTAACCCACTGTTCCGGTCGCCATGGATATTAAATGTGGAAGACACATTTCAGTTGAAATACATTCAGTTGGACAAAAAGAAAACGGACTGAAATAGGGAGGTCTACCTGGACTTAAGAGACATTTTAAAATGTTATCCTTTATGACCCAGAAGACAGACCAAAAAGGCTAACAAAGTTTCTAGTCAGTGTGAAGGAGACCGCACGAGAGAGGGAGTGACAGCGACAGATTGATTTACGTATGGCTATTTTGACACTTCATTATTGTTGTGGTCCCGTTGACAATATTGATTATTATTATTTTAATTATGTTAATATTGTAAATCTTCAAAGTAAGCTTTGGAAAATGTACATTATTACATCATGTCAATAAAGCAAATTGAATTGAGAGAGAGAGAGACAGAGAGAGATGGAGGTGAGTGTGTGTGTTCATAGCAGTGTGTACCTGGGCACTCGAGGGTCGTGCCATGTGCTGACACCCGTCTGGGTGTGGAGGAAGTACACCTGGCCCTGCTGCGTGGTTCTCTGCTCTGTGGGACACACACACACACAAAAAGACAATGCCGTGAGCAAAGCGGAGGCAATCTTAAATGGCACACCCTTTTGTTCTTCAATTCTTTCAACTTAAACGGCACACAAATGAGTATTAATGTTCCAGAAATCTGGACAGGACACCAGCGTGTGAACCACCCAGTATGAGTGCACTGACGGCAACAGGGCACCAGTGTGTGTGTGTCTCGTGCATGCACATGTAGTCCCTCATTCATCTCCATTAACCCTGATATCCTTCCGACACCACAACACATATTCCACCCAGCTCTCTCACCTCTCACTCCCTCAGTTCCACCCAACTGATCAGAGTCACTGAGTCCAAGGAGAAAAACGCCCTCTGGCCTTAAGTGAGTCACCTCTGCCAAGAACACTGGGCATTTTCAGGGGCATGGATCACCGCCATTCTAACTGAATGGCATTCATCACCACTCTTATAATTTCCTTCACAGACTTTCTGGTTCAGTTCTTCTACAGAGCTCCGTGTTGAGCCTTGAGGTTATGCAGTTCAACACAGAGGCCCAAGAGCTCCGCAGGAGATATACACTGAGTGTACAAAACATCCCAGGACATAGACTGACCAGGTGAAATGATCCCTTATTGATGTCCCTTGTTAAATCCACTTCAAAACAGTGTAGATGAAGGGGAGGAGACAGGTTAAAGCAGGATTTTTTTAAAGCCTTCAGACATGGATTGTGTATGTGTTCCATTCAGAGGGTGACTGGGCAAGATGAAAAATGTAGGTGCCTTTGAACGAGGTATGGTAGCAGGTGCCAGGCGCACCGGTTTGTGTCAAGAACTACAACGCAGCTGAGTCTTTCATGCTCAACAGTTTCCAGTGTGTATCAAGAATGGTCCACCACCCAAAGGACATTCAGGCAACTTGACACAACTGTTGGAAGCATTGGAGTCACCATGGGCCAGCATCCCTGTGGAACGCTTTCGACATCTTGTAGAGGCCCTGCCCCGATGAATGTTTGGTATACTCCGTACATACTCATCATTTATGAACTTGCTAAGTTGTGTCGTATATTAAAATAGGAGGTAGAAATAGAGGATGGGGAACTTCCATAGAACAGGGAGATTGTGGTGACTGGTGGGCTGGCGTTGTAAATCAGTGTTTTGCTACAGCATATTAAATAATGGTGCAATACACTCGACTGTTGACATCCAATGTGTCAATGTTTTTAATTGTATCTGTCCCTATCAAATTAATCTCGTCCTCAGGCTAACCGCTACCATATATACAGAGAGAGAGAGAGAGAGAGAGAGAGAGAGAGAAAATCGGACGAGCTGGCGGACGAGACTACAAGCAAATAAGCTATTAAATACGTAATTTAGTTGTGTGTTGGTCTCTGGCTGTGAAAGTCAAACTGGTCCAACACTGTGTGCATGGGGTGCTCGAAATAGCTGCAATCCATAGCAACAGCCTAGCAACCACCAGCATGTAGTACTTAAATCATATTGCATAATGTATGTAATACGTTCCATCTGCATGTATAATGTATACAAGACTGAGGCTGTACAGAGGGAACAATAATAACTGACGCTTTGACAAGAGCAGACGTGGGGTTGACCAAAAACACACAAAACCAGTTCCCCTCGAATGCACCCTTTCCTGTCCTCCACATGGGGGAAGTGTTCTTTCTTTCTCTCCCTTCCCCTCAATCGCTCTCCTCCTCTTTGGCTCGCACCCCCCTCTCCGTCTCTCCTTTGTGGGAATATCACTCTGCACTGCGAGAACACTTTGGAGCGCTGGGAAGTGTTCGCAAACATGGGGAAGAGAGGAGAAGAGGAAGGGAGAGAAGAGGGGCCTTGAAAACACAGCCTGCGCTGATCGCAGCTGTCATGATGTGGTGCTGTGGGAAGAGGGAAGCTGAGAGAGGGAGGGAGGAAAGGAAGGAGAGAGAGAGAGGGAGGGAGCTGAGAAAAGCAGGGAGGGACAGAGGGATCTAGAGATACAGGGAGGGGGAGAGAGGGAAGGAGGGGTGAAGGCTGTGGTTGTAGCAGCAGGGAGATTGTTGTACTACCCTCTCAAAAGCTGATAAAGCCATGTTTGCCCTGGTATGACGCTGCTACAGTTAAAGTCATACACCTTAGCCAAATACATTCAAACTCAGTTTCTCACAATTCCTGACATTTAATCCTAGTAAAAATTCCCTGTCGTAGGTCAGTTAGGATCACCACTTTATTTTAAGAATGTGAAATATCAGAATAATAGTAGAGAGAATGATTTATTTCAGCTATTTAAGCATTCCCAGTGGGTCAGAAGTTTACATACACACTCAATTCGTATTTGGTAGCATTGCCTTTAAATTGTTTAACTTGGGTCAAACGTTTCAGGTAGCCTTCCACAAGCTTCCCACAGTAAGTTGGGTGAATTTTGGCCCATTCCTCCTGACAGAGCTGGTGTAACAGTCAGGTTTGTAGGCTTCCTTGCTCGCACAAGCCTTTTCAGTTCTGCCCACAAATGTTCTAGGATTGAGGTCAGGGCTTTGTGATGGCCACTCCAACACCTTGACTTTGTTGTCCTTAAGCCATTTTGCCACAACTTTGGAAGTATGCTTGGGGTCATTGTCCATTTGGAAAATCCATTTGGACCAAGCTTTAAACTTCCTGATTGATGTCTTGAGATGTTGCTTCAATTTATCCACCAAATTTTCCTCCTCATGATGCCATCTATTTTGTGAAGTGCACCAGTCCCTCCTGCAGCAAAGCACCCCCACAACATGATGCTGCCTCCCCCGTGCTTCACGGTTGGGATGGTGTTCTTCGGCTTGCAAGCCTCCCCCTTTTTCCTCCAAACATAACGATGGTCATTACGGCCAAACAGTTCTATTTTTGTTTCATCAGACCAGAGGACATTTGTCCAAAAAAGTACGATCTTATCCCCATCTGCAGTTGCAAACCATAGTCTGGCTTTTTTTATGGCGGTTTTGGAGCAGTGGCTTCTTCCTTGCTGAGCGGCCTTTAAGGTTATGTCGATATAGGACTCTAGGAGACAGAACACGTCTCCTTCCTGAGCGGTATGATGGCTGCGTGGACCCATGGTGTTTATACTTGCATACTATTGTTTGTGCAGATGAACATGGTACCTTCAGGCGTTTGGAAATTGCATCAAATTGACTCAAATGATGTCAATTAGCCTATCAGAAGCTTCTAAAGCCATGACATCATTTTCTAGAATTTTCCAAGCTGTTTAAAGGCACAGTCAACTTAGTGTATGTAAACTTCTGACCCACTGGAATTGTGATAAAGTGAATTATAAGTGAAATAATCTGTCTGTAAACAATTGTTGGAAAAATTACTTGTGTCATGCACAAAGTAGATGTCCTAACCGACTCGCCAAAACTATAGTTTGTTCACAAGAAATTTGTGGAGTGGTTGAAAAATGAGTTTTAATGACTCCAACCTAAGTGTATGTAAACTTCCGACTTCAACTGTACATGGATACGGCAGGGTCCATGAATTCCTTTCACTGATAATTACAGTGTGTGCGTTCATGTGTGCGTACGTGTGTGTGTTCGTGTGACACTGTAGCTCTGATTCAGGTCAGTTGAGGTGTGTTTATGTAAGCATGTGACTGTGCTTACAGAAGCCTTTGGCACGTCATGCTGGCTGAGTGAGCGAGCGTCTCTCTCTCCTCGATAATGAGTAACTGTACACATATCCCTAAGGTAGGTCAGGCAGAGGGTGTTGTGTCTGACTGCACCCCTGTCCTCTGCCCTCTCCATATCCCTTGGGTAGGTCATGTGGGTTTGTAGGCTAGTGTGTGTGTGTGTGTGTGTGTATCTGTAACCACATCACCTGACCACCATATCCCCTAGGTAGGTCAGGTAGTGTGAAAATGAGTGTGTATACATTAGCTACGTGAACGTGTGTGTGTGTGTGTTAGTGTTCAGGTCTTTGTATGCCGGTATGTTTTGTTGTTGTGTGCGCGCGTCTCACCGTATCCCTCTGGCAGGTCCGGTGGAGTGTGGAGGTGGGTCCTGCTCATGTAGTTCCTGTGTCTCTGGGAGCGGACGCGTCTCTCCTGGACCCGCGGGTCACTGCCACTGCTGGGCAGCACACCGATGGCTGCCCCGTTGGGTGTCATGACCGGCGTGTTCTCATCCACCACGCAGCTGAGGGGCCGCCCGGAGGGGCTGGAGTACTCAGACGCCGGCCTGGAAAAGGGGGAGGGGGGGACACAAATAATGAGATAATATCTAAGAAAGTGTGCACATTTGATGGGGTATTGTTTATATATATATGTGTGTGTGTGTGTGTGTGTAAACGTGTGATGGCGTCAGACTTTGTTCCCCTGCCTGTGCTTGTGTGTGTGTGTGTGTGTGCGTAAACGTGTGATGGCGTCAGACTTTGTTCCCCTGCCTGTGCTTGTGTGTGTGTGTGTGTGTGTGTGTGTGTGTGTGTGTGTGTGTGTGTGTGTGTGTGTGTGTGTGTGTGTCTCTCAGTGGCAGTCTAGTCCATGAGAGTGGCAGGAAAGCAACTGATAAGATGACTGGTCAAAGGGAGCGAGAAAAGGAGAGGAGACGAGAGAGCCCCCCCCCCACCCCACCCACTCCAACAGACCACTTTGTCTGGCCATCCAGGGCCGCTGACGCCTTGGTTCTCCTTCGACAACCCCCCCCCCCCCCGCCCCCCACGCCTTAACCCCTGCCTCACCCACCTCTCCCCTAACCCAATCCCACAGCACACCCCTCACCCTTAAAGTAAAATAGGAAGGCCAGCTCCAGAGGGGTAATTTATTTGTTTGCTTACTTCCCTATCGGCTCCACTGATACGGGGGCCAAGTAAGGAAGGCAACAGTTGTTCCAGGAGAAAGGTGGGCCAAGCCAAACCTGGCTGGCCCTATTTATGGGACTGAGCCTTTCAGGAAATTGATAGGAACTCACTCATTAGGCTGCCCAGTGACTGGTTTGTTTTCCTTTTACAATAGTGCATGTATGGCCTATTTTCTGGGGCAGCAAGGCACAATATACTACCAGACAAGCTTGAGGTTGTTGTTGTGGCATATAAGCAACGGTTTCCCTTAGGACTTAGACGGGAGAGGTTGGGTGCCCTTTTTAAGGGCAACGTAAGGAAGATTAGACTAATAAACAGGCCAGAGGTGAAGAGGGAGGTTGATGACGTGTTGTATTATAAAGAATGTCTGGACTATTTATGTAAATTACAGATGATGGATTTGACCTTTGGTACTCAGTGTGTGAACAAAACGGTCTGCTGGATGTTGGCAGCACTCCAGGGTCAGTAGCTTCCGAGGGAGAATCCATCTGGTGCAAAGGTAGGTGTGTGTGTGTGTGTGTGTACCGGGTGGGCCTCTCCCATTGCGTGGTGTGTGCGTGTGTGTGTGTGTGTGTGTGAGAGTGTGTGCGCGTGTGTGTGTGTGTGTGCGCGTGTGTGTGTCTGTAGGTGTGTGTGTGTGTGAGAGTGTACCGGGTGGGCCTCTCCCATTGCGTGGTGTGTGTGTGTACCAGGTGGGCCTCTCCCATTGTGTGGTGTGTGTGTGTGTGAGTGTACCGGGTGGGCCTCTCCCATTGCGTGGTGCGTGTGTGTGTGTGTGTGTGTGTGCGTGTGTGTGTGTGTACCGGGTGGGCCTCTCCCATTGCGTGGTGTGTGTGTGTGTGTGTGTGTGTGTGTGTGTGTGTGTGTGTGTGTGTGTGTGTGTGAGAGAGTGTACCGGGTGGGCCTCTCCCATTGCGTGGTGCGTGTGATGTGGTTAAGGTACTGGATCCGACCAGAGGCTGTTCTCCTCTCCTCCCAGCTGATACAGACACACACACAGGAAGACAGACACAGTGAGCAACAGACCAAGGAACAAGTACTTCCATATGCATTAGAATAGTTTTTATCCAACCAGATTCAATATACCCCTATTCCAACCATATTCAGATCAACTTTTAAGCTAAACCTTATACAATAACAAATAACTATCTCTACGTAAGAAAACAATGTAAATCTAATAGCGGATTTATGCTTGATCCGGCAAGCAGAGGCCAAAGTGAGCCACTCACAAATTTTGTAACAACTAAGAGGGTTCCGTATAACATTGACATGACTGGTTGATGGTAGGTGGGGGCAGGATGTCCTGTATAAACACAAACTCACTTCCTTGACAACAGTTCTGATCAACAGCTCTGCTACACAAAGTGAAATAAGTATGAATGCTCTGACCTAAAATGCCAACGCAGACACCGGATTGGCCATGCAGCGCCTCTCTCATTGGATACACGCAAACTGGTACATAATGTAGCTTTAGTCTTAAGAAACATCCGGAGGCCTTACCCATCAGGTAAATCATTATCAAACAGACGGCTGCAGTCTACCACGGGGCCTCCTGTGCCGATACGGTCTCTGGACTGTAGACTCACTGGAGACAGGAGACAACAGCAGCAGTTAGACCAATATCATGCAATGCTGTATAACGAAGGCCATGAGAATGAGATTGTCCTAACCGCAACTTGACCAAGGGAAACTCTCGACCCTAGTTGAACTGGGGCTTAGAGTTCTCCCTGGTCAGGTCACAGTCTGAAAACGATCTCCAACACTAACAGCAGTGGGTGGTGAGGTAAACCCAGAGTACTGAGACACCGGATCCAGAGAGCCCCGTCTGTGTTGTGCAAACGGACTCTGTGGAAACCTAAGAGGTCAAAGGTGGTTTTACTTAGGAACGAGACGACGAGCTACTCAGACAGTCATGGCTTTCCTTTCAGACAGTCCGATGATAGTGGTGAAACATCCACCAGACAGAACCACACGTCTGCTCCTCGGGCCAAAGTGTGTGTGTGTGTGTGGAATTGTGTGTGTGTGTGTGTGTGTGTGCGCATACTTGTGTGCGGTCCATAGCACTGCACAGATCGACTCACCAACTATCTGGCCTCTCACTGTGTCGTTGTCATTGGGGCCCAGCTTGTTCAGGTCCAGTCTCTGATCTGTGGGGTTAGAAGAGAACAATTGAATGGGTAAAGAATAACTTATTCCCCAAGGGAATTTCTAAAGCTTAATGGAATTATATCTGTCTGGCCTTAGCATTGAGTAAGGACAAGACAAACACTGCTATTACAATACTGCCATGTCATCACCACAAGAGCAACATCATACCAGCCAGCAGCATACTACCCTGCATCCCACTGCTGGCTTGCCTCTGAAGCTAAGCAGGGTTGGTCCCTGGATGGGAGACCAGATGCTGCTGGAAGTGGTGTTGGAGGGACAGTAGGAGGCACTCTTTACCTCTGGTTTAAAAAAAGATCCCAGGGCAGTAATTGTGGACATTGCCCTGTGTAGGGGCGTTAAACTGGTGTCCTGACTCCCTGTGGTCACTAAAGATCCCATGGCACTTATCGTAAGAGTAGGGGTGTTAACCCCGGTGTTCTGGCTAAATTCCCAAGCTGTCCAGCATACCATCATGGCCACCTAATCATCCCCAGCTTACAATTGGCTTATGCATCCCCCCTCCTCTGCCCTGCAACTATTCCCCAGGTCGTTGCTGTAAATAAGAACGCATTCTCAGTCAACTTACCTGGTAAAAGGGTTAAAACACAATCCTCATACAACATACCACTTCCCCTTCAAAACAAGAGGTGAAGAAAGCTTTAATACCTTGGACAACAAGAGAAATATGAACAGATGACGACTAAGATAGTCAGAACACTACATCAAACCTGCCTATGAACAAGACCGTCAGCCAATGGAAGGAGGCCTACACTAATAAAGGGGTCTCCATTTCACAGTGCAGGTTAAGCCCTGATCCCAAATCAGCCGTAGCTGTTCTCCCTCTACTCATCCCAAAACATCCTAGACATATGTCAGCTCCTATTAGCTAACTCTTTGGTCTGGGTCAGGGGGAGCAAAAAGTGAGAGCACACCCTAGGTTGTTTCCAGACTACGGGAGACAGGTGGTGGTGGGGGGGAGGGGTCTTCCTGACAGACAGCACTGTACTGTGGATTGGGGATCTGTTCCGGATACGTGTCTAGACTAAACAGGGATGGCCTAGGGGTTACAGGGCTGGAATAGTAAGCAGCTTTCAGAGGAGTAAAAAAAGAGAATAAGTGAAACTGTATCCTGGCCCTGCAAACATCTGAGGTGCATTTAAAAAAACGAAAGGAAAGGGCGGGGGGGAGACAGGCTCAGACGAAAGGAAAGAGCAGGGGAATACAAAGGGTACGGGAACCAAAAACACACACAAAAAAAAGACTGTCTACACAACATATGTAGGCTTAATTACCAGTGTATCAACAGTATACGTCTCTCTGTATACAAGTCTTGCCACCCAGACAGTGCATAGACGATATAACACTAAAATGACTGATCCATGTATACATTCTATACATACTGTCCGCCATCACAGACGCACCAAAACCAGTTTAAATAAACTATGGTAAAATAAGACCACAAAAAGGATAGAATCCTGAGGCCTGCCATTTGTAACTAGGACAAAGGGCTCTGAGATTAGTGTCAGTGCGTGTGTGTGTGTGTGATGCTACAGTAAGTTGCAGTACAGGAAGTTGAAGAGCTGTACCGGGCCAGACAGTTAGGAAACGGCGCGGCAGCAGAAGAAGAAGAGGCCCCTAGAGACTGTGGTGGCTGGACCACAGACAGACAGGCAGGCGGGGGCGGGTTATGTGAGGACTGGTGCTTTGCGACAGCCTGTCTCCCTTGTTGTCCACATCAGCAGCATCTACCCATACTGACTGGCTTCAGTGCCACACTGTCTGACTGACAATTCCTAGAGGACTCTCACCACTTAGGGAGAAAACCGCTGAGTGGTATAGATAGTTATACAGATATAGTATAGATGGAGGGTGAGGAAAGTAGGGCAGTTAGATGTACAATTAGGACTACATCACAGCATAGCAATATACTGTAAGTGGAGACAGCTAGTTTAACAGCCTAGCTAGCATCTTTAACCGTTAACTGTTATAGCTTGGCTGAAAAGAGCAATGCTCTATACCTACGGTTGTTCACTGCTAATGCTAGCAGTCGGGGTGGGACCCACTCTGAATGCAGCAGCTAACGGCTAACAAGCCAGGTAAAACAAAGGAAATAGACTTTCCAGTAAGTACTCATAAAGAAGCAGTCACTGCAAGAGTAGAAAAGGGAGACAGCACGTCTACTTCACATACAGTTAGTCTGTGTCTGAAGAGACAGCAGGCCGTGTGTGTGTGCGTTTCCCTTCACGCTAGAGGTGGAAACCCCAGGGAGTGTGTTTGAGCTGGCACCGCCAGGCGTTGGCGAGACTCCCAACTCCCAGGAGCCCCCTATCCCGCTCTCGATGGCATCCGTCTCACCAGGCCAGGCAGCGCCAACAAGTTCCGTGCCCTAGCCAGCCAGACTGGCACCTGATACGCAGGGAGGGAGCGGGCAGAGCGGGGCAGCGACAGTGCCAGACTCCCAGATGGACGTCAATCAATAGGGTTTAATGGCAGGGGTGTGTGTATGTGTGTGTGTAATAGGGCCTTCTAGGCAGTGGGGCAGGACAGAAACCTGTCTTGTCTTTGATGTGGTCTATAAATCAGATCATGCGTTGCGTACTAGGAGTGGAATAATGATGAATAGAGGGGGGAATGTGTGTCTGGGTTTGAGTCACCGTTGGGAGGTTTTTTGCTGTCTCACACTAGACAGACCACCGCTAGACATACACACACTGAGTAAAGCACACTCACACGTTCACATACATTTTTGCTCAAATGTGCACGGGCACAAATGAATTATTGCTCTAATACATGCTTGAACGCACACACACTTACAGCCGGTGTCTTTGAGGCGGTTGATGGCGTTGGAGAGAAGGCGTACACAGCCCAGGAAGCCAGCCCCCTGCTTCTTGTGAATCTTCTTGTGGTTCCACACACTGATGGTGATGGAATCAGACTTCCCAATGTACCTGTGGATGATAGAGACACAGTCCCTTTAATATGAGTCACTAAATACATAACAGACCAACCGATGTGCTTGTGTGTGTGTGTGTGTGTGTGTGTGTGTGTGTGTGTGTGTGTGTGTGTGTGTGTGTGTGTGTGTGTGTGTGTGAGAGAGAGAGAATGTGAGCGAGCTAGTCGCTTTAATATGCATCTTTTAAGCTCTTTAAATGCATCGCTTATAACATTGAGTGGGCCTGTGTCTCATTAGTGTGCTTTTGGAGTGCGGAGTC